>NC_048310.1:29477658-29677658 GCF_013100865.1 Trachemys scripta elegans | reverse complement strand
TTTACCTGTTTTCTCTGCA
This sequence comes from Trachemys scripta elegans, assembly GCF_013100865.1. Lineage (NCBI taxonomy): Eukaryota > Metazoa > Chordata > Testudines > Emydidae > Trachemys > Trachemys scripta. Next base: position 29,677,639 of record NC_048310.1, on the reverse strand, counting down.
CAATAACTTTGAATTCAATACTCAAAAAGCTTTAAAAAGTTAAGATTGGCTAATGTGAAATGATGGCAGAGAATGTTCTTGATGATATAAATGCTCATTAGATTTGAACAAATTGTTTCCACAGCAAACATCTATCCAGCAGAAATCCAGGTACCTTCTTACTTTCCAATCACCTCTCCCTTAGTTTTTTCACTTCCTCTTGTGAGAGATTAATAATACTCCCTTTTATTAATTGGGAGAACTTCTGGGGATTTGATCGATACTGTAAACTTAATAGATGCTTTGGAAGAATATAGTGAAAAAACAAAAATAGTTCCATGAGATTTCATGTCATTATTGTTATCACCCCTATTTGAATTATGCAGCAATGAATAATAAATATAACCATTTTCAGAAGTACTGAGCATCTGAAGTTCCACTTATTTCAAACTGAGTTGTCCTCTGCACTTCTGAAAAAATCAGGACCCCAATTTCGTTTTATTTGTGTCAATCTAGGCTATCCACATCCAGCTCATTTTAATTTGTTGATAGAATTCCAAACGTGGGGTTGATAGCTTGTAACCTTGTTTACATAAAGAAAAGGATGCATTTGTTTATTTTCCACTTTATACTGGATCTGTGTTGGGGGAAAATCTTCATACTGTGCAGTTTTATCCTTTATACTGGTAACAGATAAAACTGTACAGCAGGTCAAAAGGGACGGCGTACTTTGTGGTGACACCTCTAAGGTTTGTGTTTATGACGTAATGACAGCAACTAAGAACTTTTGCTGGAAAATCTGACACTTGAGAAATGGTTTCATATTAGAACAGGATAGAAAAGAAAGTTGATAGTGGAGTCTCTAGAGGTTGTCAGTAATCCTTTCATATGAGTGGCCAAAGAACAATGGCCCACTTCCTGATATGAGTTTAGCAACATTAAGGTACTAAACCAATTGTTTAAAACTCATTCACCCCTTTAATTTTTCCATGGGTCAACGGATGTCAGCCAGGGCTGGAGATAGTCTGCAGGGAGACTTGAATGAGCTTGTGAATTGGAGTATCAGAAATAGGATGAAATTTAATAGTGAAAAGTGTAAGGTGATGCACTTGGGGATGACTAATAACAATTTTAGTTACAAGATGGGGACGCATTGGTTAGAAGTAACGGAAGAAGAGAAGGACCTAGGGGTCCTTGTAGACCGCAGGATGACTATGAGTCGACAATGTGACGTGGCGGTGAAAAAAGCCAATGCGGTCTTGGAATGCATTAGGCAAGGTATATCTAGTAGGGATAAGGAGGTCCTGCTTCCGTTGTATAAGGCGCTGGTGAGACCTCATTTGGAGTACTGTGTGCAGTTCTGGTCTCCCATGTTTAAAAAAGATGAACTCAAACTGGAACGGGTGCAGAGAAGGGCGACTAGGATGATCAGAGGAATGGAAAACCTGTCATATGAAAAGAGACTAGAGGAGCTTGGGTTGTTTAATCTGACAAAGCGAAGGCTGAGGGGGGATATGATTGCTATCTTTAAATATATCAGAGGGATAAATACAAGGGAGAGAGAGGAATTATTCCAGCTTAGTACTAATGTGGACACGAGAACGAATGGATATAAACTGGCCGTGGGGAAGTTCAGGCTTGAAATTAGACGAAGGTTTCTGACCGTCAGAGGGGTGAAATATTGGAACGGCCTTCCGAGGGAAACGGTGGGGGCGACGGACCTGTCTGGTTTTAAGATTAAGTTAGATAAGTTTATGGAGGGAATGGTTTAATGGTAAAACATAGTAGCCAAGGAAAACCAGGCAATGGTACGTAAATAGTATAATGGCCAACAAGGGTCAGGCTAGAGACTCTTGCCTACATGCTCGGGGTCTTACTGATCGCCATATTTGGGGTCAGGAAGGAATTTTCCTCCAGGGTAGATTGGCTGAGCCTCTGGAGGTTTTTCGCCTTCCTCCGCAGCATGGGGCAGGGATCACTAGCAGGAGGGTCTCTGCCAATTGAAGTCACTAAAACACAGGAGTGGGGACTTCAACAGCAGAGTCCAGGGAAGGGTTTTGTGGCCTGCAACATGCAGGGGGTCAGACCAGATGATCATAATGGTCCCTTCTGACCTTAAAGTCTATGAGTCTATAATGACACAAGAAGCTCCATCAAGCTACCAGAATTCAGTCCTGCTTGGTGGGGAAATGGGTGATGCCCTCTGATTGGCTGCCTTTCCTGCCATCTGGGGAAGAGCAGCCAATCAGGGCTGCCTCAGGAGTCTTCTCCGTTCTCCTTTCTCTTCTCCCCCTACTCCTCCTGTGAGCACAGGACAGTTCCTCTGTTTCTGTCTCACCCTACAACACCCAGCCTGGGAATGGGGGGAGGAAGGTGAAGAACCCCTTCAATTGACCCCCAACCTGGAAGTGGGAGAAGTGGACCCTGTGCAGCTCTCCACTCCTGGGAGAGGAGGTGAAGAACCCCTGGAGCTGCAGGAGGAGCAGAAGTGAAGCTGGGGGTGGGGGGCGTATGACATACCCAGAGTACAATCTAGACTAGAGAGTAGTTGTGCCACTCCTGCCCTGTAGCCTGGGGTGTCCTTTACTCTGCTTTGCTGCTGTAGCCTCCAGTCAGTAAGTAAGTCACTCCAAGCTTGGTCTGTACGTACCTACAGCCTGCCAGTCACATCTTGGCTCTTACCAGCCTGAATTACACTGCAAGAAATGTATGTCCTATACTGGCCAGCCCTCTCCTGAACAATACAAGCTTATATAAAGTCCATGACTTCGTTAATAGAAATGATATGCACAAATCTTCTTACCCCAAATGGAGTTTTTTCGATATAGTTCAATTCAAACACATTGAATTGGATAAAACAATAAAACAAGTTTATTAACTACAAAGAGAGCAATTTTAAGCGAATACAAGTAATGAGGCATAATAGTCAGAAATGGTTACAAGATACAATGCAACTAATGCCTAACTTAACAAACTATGTTAAATTCAAAGTAAAGTTTTTCTCACCACATGCTCTCAGTATTCTTACTGGCTGCACTTCTTAGGCCAGGACCCCTTCTTCTGTGTAATGGCTGCTTCCTTTGTTCCTTCTCTTGCAGTGAATCAATGGACGGGGTTGGGGGAAGAGGGTGATGGGTGGAGTCCATTGGGGTCCTTCTTTGTATAGTCCTGTCCTCCCTTTGAGAAGTATTTTCAGCTGGGATTATGGTGCCAGGCAGACTGTGTGTGCATGGGAACCCCATGCTGTTTCTTTGCTAAGAAGTAGATTTTCTCACATGCCCCTTTCCTGCCAATGAACAGCCACTTAGCAGGTAATAGCCCATTGACCTTGTTTCCACCTGGCCAAGGCGTCGGGCATCTCTGAGGACCTGGTTTGGACACTCCGCAGACTTGGAACTTATTTTAGTAACACCAAACAGTGGAATCTTATAACTTTGCATACAATGTTGCCGCACGTATTTTATCTGGACAATAATTACCAGCAAATTATGAGTTTTCAAATGATACTTCACAAGGCATAATTTGTACATAGATTATTAGAATAGGGTGCAAGAGGTGAATTCAGGGGAAAAGTATGTCATGGGGATGAACAGATTTGATGTGGGGCTGGGAGGTAGGCAGAAGGGGGAGCAGAATTGATGAGGGATCTGGGGGTCAGGATTTATGTGGGCTTGCAGAGCGGGCGAGCAAAATCTACTCTGTACATCTGGGAGAGTTGGTGACATGAATTGTTACACACATCCAGGGAGTCGGGAGAGTTCAAAAATCAAAAGATAGACCAAAACCACAATAGAATCTTTTAAAAAGTGATTTTTGGCCCAGTTTTGTGATTTTTTTTTTTAGGCAGTCTTTGGGGTTGGCAATGCTGTTACTATAGTGACTGAAGCTTTTGCTGGAAAGTGGCCAATGGTGAAATCTGCAAAACTGAAACCATTAGTGTGTCCTATTTTTCATGTAAGTATTTGCAGTCAAATAATTTTACAGCAGCTGCAATGGTGGCCACTGGGCTGTAGGGAGAATGTTAGCTCTGGAATCTGCATCTCAGTGAGACAGTTCCAGACGAAGAATAAATAATCTAAGTAGTTTCTGTCTCTGACATCATACTTTTTCCAGAGTCGTCGTCCTGGAAGGCGTGCTGCTTGGTATGTTGTTCAGAAATGAAAGTGAAACAGCAACAGACAGGATGATAAGCTTTTTCATCTAACATAAAAGTAAATTGTTGAAATTCTAGAGCTGATAGAAAAACAGGAGGAAAAAAATCACAAAAACTTCCAAATATTTTCCCATTCATTTATTTTTGGGGGGGAAGGTAAACATTTTTAAATTTGAAAAAATTCATCATTTTGAAATCTGATAAATTTCAACCAGCTGTAAATCTTGTTCTAACCTTCCTCCCCAAAAACTGAAAATATTTTCATTCCCCCATTTATTTAAATAAAATGATGATAAAAAATTTCACATTCAAAATATATGGACCAGCTTTATGAAATACGCTGACTTCCACTATATAAGATCATCTTTAATGCATTTGAAAGATGCTTAGCTCCACTAGAGATGATGGACGTAAGACTGCTGTGTGTGTGAAGAAGAGCAACAGAGAGCTAGGTGATATTTTGTCAACTAGCTGGAGCTGTAATTTTAAGTAACCTTCAAGGTGTGCATCATGATTTTTAAAAATGTGGCTAATTACTTCAAAAATAACCACAGAAGATAAAACCTTGTGACACGATTTTCATTTTAAAACAATTCCATTTTTAAAATGTTACACCACAAATTGTTTTCACCGAGGTGAATTGCACACAGTATGTGCTGTACATTGGACAGTTGTCTGTGGCATATTTTTACCTCATCCTGTTGACTCCTGCACAAGCTATTTGCATACTAAAATCACAGTAGGCTAGAATTAAGTGCAGCTCTTTAGATGGGATAGTTCTAAATTCAAAGTATCCAAACGACTACCTTGTGGTTGCAATCACAGTGAATTGAATGGTCATTCATTATTCTTTCGTGTTAATCACTTCCTTCCCCCAGCAAGCAGCCTATCTTTCCACTGAGAAGTGCGGAAACCAGGTACTAGCTTTTATTCATTGAAAAAGTGTGGTGGCTAACTTGAGGATATAGCATGAGTCAGACATCTACGAGAAGGCAAAAGGTAGTTCAGTGCTTGTTTTCACTCTCAGAAATTCCCTATGCAAATGAAAGCTGTTGGCCTATTTGAACAATAACAAAAAAGGAAAACAGTGTCTTGATTTTTAGGTTACTCTAATGCAAATAATCCCGTCTTAAATAGGTTGTGGTTAAAATTTGCTGCTGATGTAAGGCTTCTATGTGCTAGTTTCTAACACAAAGTTCTGCTGCAATGAACATTGCTTTTTTATGGCTCATGGCATTATAACACTATGCTGTACTTGATTGTCAAGAACAGGTTTATTGATAAAATATATGTGTACCTCATGCTGCTCGAAGTAATAATGATAATAGCAGTAAGCTCAGTTAATGGAGTAAAACAGAAATAACAAACAATAACAAATTGTTCTATTAATCCCTTAAACCTCCAGAAGCATTAGGATTAAAAATACAGTCAGGTGAAAGGGCTAATCAAGCATTCCTTCATGAGAGACCAGATCCTCTTTTAGCAGATGCTCATTTTTTGCAAGCCAAATGCATAAAATGTTTGCAAGTCCGAAGTGATAGACTGGCAAATTAATTATTTAAGTTGTTCTTAAGTGTTCTGTGTGTCAACGTAAGTTTGAGCTTTTGGTTAAAGATTAATTTATGACCCGTAAATTACTGCTTGCATTTGTAATTTACAATAGTGAATTTTATAACTCAGAACACAATTGTGTAACACCATAGAATAGATAGAAACTGGCAGGATATTTTTTAACATACAAATGTACTTGCATGTGTTTGTTCTACCAAGAATTTAGTACATTCAGACAGATTATAAATTAACCTTGATGGGTAGTTAGCTTGCAAGAGAACCATTGCACACAGTAGTGCTCTTTATTTAGACAACTTTCACAGAAGTTGTCATAAAACATTGTGGATTTTTCGTCTTGGAGATGAATAACAACTCTTCTGTACATCCTTTAAAGAAACAGAGACCTGATCACATGCAGGTCCTTCTGAACAACTTTACACCAAAGGTTTAATGGCTTCAGTGACATCTCTGCACAGTGAGGACACAGAGAGAGGGTGGCTAAGGAAAAAGAGGTGTGGCTCGAGCATCCCTGTACCTCTGCAACCCCAGGCTGCTGTAATGATCCCTTAACTGATGGCTGCTCTAATTTACACTGGGGACTGCCCAGAGGGTCCAGGTTTGGGGGTGGGGAGATGCTGAGTAAAGGGAACCTCTTGAGCTGTGCCTAGCACTTCTTGGCAGTAGTCAAGGAGCAGGGCCTGGGCATTGTTGAACTGGTTTTGATAAAGTAACATCTTATGTGACCTAAACCTCCATTCAAAATTCAAACCCACATTTTTTCTGGAAGTTAGAAAAACTCTGGTCTCCTTCTCCCCCCGCCCTCCCCATTAATGCTTGTACGTGTTCTTCCTGTATTTGCCCAGCAGAGAAAGTCCTGAAATACTGTTCAAATTATACAGACATTGCATAACAGGCACTGCTAAATGCTTGCAAGTCAAACAGTGCCTAAAGAATGAGTTGTGGTTGTTCCCATGGAGAAATGCTTTTTGTTAATCTCTATTGTTATCTGTAAAGTAATCCCTTCAGATTGTCCAGATTGTCAGAGTAGCAGGTTTGCCCTATAGCATACTCCAAACTTCATTTGCAAATTCAGCCACACCTTTTCATTGGTTTATCCATCCATTCGGTTACCACCTCTGTCTCAGTAGTTTGTCAGCCATTGTGGAGATTGGGATGAAATAACTGTTAGCCAAATTCATGATATCAGTAGGCTTTTGACCTTTCCAGTAACCACACAACTTGTGGAAACAATAGTTAGGAAACAATAGTTTCAGGGCAATCTGCAACCGCTATAGATACCTTTCCTGGGTGTATTCTGGCCCCCATTTTCAAACGAGGGTGTCTAAAATAGGACTCATAAATTCAGATTTAGACCCTTCAATACAAGTTTGGCCTGATTTTTAGAGGAACTGACCAACTTTTGCTGCTGGTGCTGAGCACCTTTGAAAATCAAGCCACTTTTATTTAGGTGCCAAAAATGGATTTAGGAGCCTAACTCTAGGCCTCTAGGTTCAAAAATGTTGGCTTCTGACGTAAAACCTTCTTAACATTAGTAACGCAAGTCGTTTGAATTATAACAGAACTAGTTCTGCTAGTTCTCACTCATAGATAAGAGCTCAGACTGGGTGGTGGGTATTGCCAGATTAGGGTGACCAGATAGCAAGTGTTAAAATTGGGATGGGATTGGGGGGTAATAGGTGCCTATATACAAAAAGCCCCCAAATTCGGGACTGTCCCTATAAAATCGGAACATTTGGTCACCCTATGCCAGATCTCCACTTGCCATCGCTCCCAGTTGAAAAAAAAAAAAAGAGAAAAGTTTCAAACAATCATATTTTTATTTTTCCAAGCTGGGCACCATGACAGACAGACAAGTTTCATCATATTTGTTTACCAAGGTTTTCAACAGGATTCTTTTCAGCTCTCTTTTTATCCATGATTCCAAATTGTACAGCCAATGCTACGAACAGGGCTCTGTAATCGTGCTATCACTGTCTATGGTAGACTCCCAGAAGACTTCTAAACACTGGCTATCTGGCTGACTGCTTTCTGTTGTTTATTTGAAGCATAAACTTTGTATGATTGTTTTGTAGTGGCTGTCCATCAAATGTCAGATCCTCCCAGAAATATTCTATTCTAGTACTAAAATGTCACTAGTGCAGTGACTTCTATAACTTAACTTCCAAGGCATTTCCTGCTTTCTTTGTTTTTCTTACTGCATTATGCAGAGAGGAGAAAATCTTTAAGCACCTTCACACCACTGACTTCTAATACTTTCCAGTGTTAACTCATACCAAATGTTCTGTAGGCCATGCATGGTGGGGCGGGGGGGCATGCGGAGTCACATGCCTGTCAGATTTGCTGCTTGGCTTGTACTGGGCATGCTCACACGGATTGAGCATGCTCAGTAACATTGCTGAAGCCAGCTGCCTCTCTCGGCCCCTCCACTATTGGCAAGCACTGGTCATCAATTGGAACTAAGCTTTCCGAAAAAAATATTACCAATTACAACCTGTCCCAAAGTTATTTATTGATGTAATTTCTACTGTCCTCTCCCCCGCCCCATCTTTCTCTTAATCTTATTTTTTTTATGAAAAATAAACTGTCAGATGAGGGTGATAGGTTCTGATTTGGCTCATTTCACTAATATATGGTAGATTCCAAACTCTATGAGCCCAGAGACCTGTGAGACCTGCAACATAGTAGCCATCTTGGTGAGTTTAAGATGGATTGGATGTAAAATTGTGGAAGACTTTTATAGTTTAGAGTGAAAAATATATTTCATGTGCCTACCACTGTCAATCACTTTTTCAGTCCACGACGGGGCAATAATTTTTCATCATAAACTTTGTAATATTTCTTGTAGACCAGATTATGTCAAATCTCTGCACAAGTCTTTGAGCCAGATCCTCTGCTGATGTAAACTGGCATAGTTCCATTGACTTCAGTGAAACTATTCTGATTTACCCAATCTGAGGATCTCACCTATAGGACTAAAGCAGGGGCCGGCAACCTTTCACAAGTGGTGTGCGAGTCTTCATTTATTCACTCTAATTTAAGGTTTCACATGCCAGTAATACATTTTAACGTTTTTAAAAGGTCTCTTTCTATAAGTCTATAATATATAACTAAACTATTGTATATAAAGTAAATAAGGTTTTTAAAATGTTTAAGAAGCTTCATTTAAAATTAAATTAAAATGCAGAGGCCCCCGGACCGGTGGCCACGATCCGGGCAGTTTGAGTGCCACTGAAAATCAGCACGTGTGCCATAGGTTGCCTACCCCTGGACTAGAGGAATTAGACTGTGCAAAAATGCAGTGGGAAAGTGGCAGACCCGTAGCTGGTTATCTGCAGAAGGGAGTAAACTCTGCACCTTCTTTAAAGATGATGTATAAGCTGGGATTCCCGTTGGCCTTGAAGCTTGCAGGTTTCCTGCTTGTGGCATGGGAACCAGAAGGACTGCAAAAATGGGGGTAGCGGGATAATGAGAAAGCAACCCAAAATGTGTCAGATTTGAGTGCAGTTGCAATCTTTTGTGTACAGGTCACAATATCACTTGCTCAAATTTGGCCTAGTCGTCTCTCCATCCAGACCAAATTTGAGTGGTGTGACCTTGTGCACATCGTTGCAAAGCCGCCCAAACTTGGCCTGACTACTTCAGATTCTCAAAAGTGTGCTTTGGGGGGGGGGGGAATGCAATGACCCCATGTCCCTTTGCCCATGTCCCTTATCCCCCCGTCCCTCGTGTCTGCAGTGCCTATGTGCTGTGGAGGTGCATGTCCACAGTATTGCACCTCCTCCTCTCCATAATATGAGGCTGTGGCTATGTAACTGTATGTTGTATTGCACGTCAGCTATTGTATAAATGAATGAGGCTGAATAGTCTTTTGACTTATCCAATAATACATTCTAAAGAGAACAGAGCACATGCTCCATCAGCTTCATTTTTGCAAGGCATTAGATTCTTCACAGCTAGACATACTTACTGTTTTATGTGGCTAACGCTGCCCATTTCCTTCCTGTAGGAGGATGACGAAGGTGATGGGAAATGGGCTTGGGGTTTTATAAATATGAGGGGGGGGAGGAGTGGGGATTGGTGGTGTTTTGGTGAATATTTTTTAATCACAGACATATGAGAAGGAAGCACAGTATGAAATGAAAGCACATGCTTGTTTGAAAGGACTAGCGTATATACAAGGTTACTATTCTCCTCCCCCATTTTCTACAGTTTATTTGTAGCTAAAGATTAGCTGTATACTTTGGTAGAAAGGGAATTTTGTTCCAGCAAGAAAGTTAGATGCTGCTGATAAGAAGAGCAGATTGGGAGTGTGATTGTCTTTTATTTTGAATTGAAGTTTTTCCTTTGGAGAAGGAGTTCATTTCTATTATGTTTTAATTATGATTTCAGCTCACATAAATTCCTTCATGTTCAGACTATTGTGAGTGTCTACTCTGTGCATATTGTTAACATGCTCAGTAAAGCTACACGTACAGCCCACAAGCTATAGTTTGCTTGGAAACACCTGTAATTAATACATTCAAGTTTCAGGGCTCCATGTATTATTTAAATCAGAGAAACAAAGATGTATTTCAAGTATCCGGGGGTAGCCATGTTAAAGATGTATTTCATTTTTTTACATGATTCATCACCCCCCCCCCCTTGACTACAGATGTCTAAATTTCAGGTCTCTGAGAAGCTGCAAAACATGAACTGGCATAAATATATTGAGTCAGAGCAGGCCAAGTGTTGAAGTGTAATACTGCCAATAGTTCAGTGTCAACAGTCTTAACCTTCTTTCCGGTAAGTGTGTCATTAACAGCTGCTCTTTGCCCTCGGGTGCTGAAGAAAAAAGCCTGGTAACCGAACACCTCCAGTTCTACTTAAGTAGCTACCTACATGCTTAGTTATCTTTCCAGGGAGCTCAATCTGAGGATGTAAAAACATTTCCTTCTGCTAGTGAAATGGTGAATTGTGCAACTAAGGTTCCAGTCTTCCCAGAATCAACCCCCAAATGATCAGGTACCCATCATTAAGTCCCTTAACTGTGTTTGAACACGAACACACACACACACACACACGATTGTTTCCACATATTTGTGTACAAAAATGAAGATAAGGGAGAATCCACTTGGCTGTTTTATGTGGCGCATTAGAGAAAATGGTGTGCCACACATAAATGTGCTAGATAGCTGCAAACTGCTTCCTCACATACCTGTTTGTTTGAACAGCTAGACTAATGTAAATGTTTTGTTTGCTGAGCAATATAAATCTTCATATTCTTTAACTTCAGTTAAAAACCTTTACTTTTTAACTTCAGTTACTCATTTAACCCTTCAGGTCCACTGTTAACTAGAATTGTTTATTGAATCTTAAGAGACTGTAAGTGCTTTCTGGATTTGAAGACTCTGGTGCTGAAGGTCAGGTACATAGACACCTACCTCGTTGTTGAACTTTCTGACCATTATGCGGACAAGACTTTTTCCACACACATCAAACACAGGCCTTTAAAAAGTTCCATTTCACTGTCAGATTTCAAACGTAGTGTTTGGGTGGACTTTAAAAGCAGCAGACCAACTTCTCTCCTCTGCATATTAATTAATTTTCATGAATTAGTATTTGTGAGTTCCAGATTGACTGATCTGAAGGCTTAATTCCATTATCTGCCTAATAGTACAGAATGGTTTGTTCCAAATCGGAATGAAAACAGATTTTGAAATGTTGAAATTTCCTATGAAACAGAAATGTTCAATTTTGACGAGATGTGTTCCCGTGTGCTCACTGTACATTACAGTCTAGAGGTAAAAGTCTCAATAGTCCATTACCAGATATTTGAGTCACCAGTCCCACCACAGAATATTTTAATGTAAAAAGGTATCACAGGAGACCGACTGAACAGCTACTGTACTGATTGAAACAGAGAAACATAGTCCTGCCGCAGAGACAAGGAGTAAAAAGTATGAGAGCTGCTGTTGTAACCTCCCAGGTGAAGTGCAGAGGCTGAGTGGTTAAGGTGCTCAACAACAATCCTGAAGGTCTCGGGTTCAAGTCATGCTCAATCTCACACTGAACGGCCACCTCTAGTTCACCCAGCTGCAAAATAGGTACCTGATCTATTGGGTTAGGGCAGTCAAAGGCAGTCAGACATGTTGCTGACCAAATCACTACCTGGTGTACTGCTGCCTATGAACTGACATGCCTTAACCATGTCAGCCCGAGGAGCCACTGCCTCAGGGGGACTTTGATATTGCCATAAAACGAGATTTTAAGTCAACGTTTTCTCATTGTAAAATAAATTAAATTGGTCCTATTAATTTATCACATATCCCATGTTAACAATTTCTGATTTATTTTGCTTAAATTATTTTTAGATCCCAGTACAACCCTTAATTGACATATGTGCTCAGATTGTCATAACTAGTACCTGGGCCATCTTATCCAACTTAACGTTCACAGTACAATGAGTCATACTAACTTGCAAATGTATAAAGTAAATCTCAGTTTAACTTATTACTTGGAAGTTAATCTTATAGAGTGAGGGCATTAATACTGAATGTCTTAAGGCAATACCTGGACCCTGGGAAGATGAGCAAATGTGAGCTTTGTGAATCCCTTTACCACTGTCAGTTCAGTGGATGTAGGTGAAATCGGCATCATTGATGCTTATAATAAGTCCCAAGAGAGATGCATCTGAACCCATTTCAGCTGATTACTTACAGCAGTGCTTTGCCAAGGAGATTCCTTACATCTGAAAATCATTGTACTTGTCCTCAAAGGCTTACTGGTTGGTGGTAAATGATTCTCTGATATGATAGTACAAAAACTATAATAGTGGAAGTTTTAAAAGGACTGAGGATTGACATGTTGGAGCACTTTCATATCAATGTATATTATTGTATTACAACCATATTGGAATAGATAATTTGTTATACCATGTTCTGACTGCTTCTTCAGAAGAGCAGGCTTGTGCTTTTAAGAGACTATAAATACTAAAACTGAGAGAAAACTAAGATTCCTAAAGGGACATAGATCAGGGGAAGTGTAAGAGTGACCAGGACTAGCTGCAGTTTATTTTTTAGAAAGACTCGTACAAGGGAAAGCTAGTACATTTATGAAAGCAAATCGAGTTTGTCGGAATAGTTATTGTTGTTTAAGATAGGTAATTTGAGAATCATACAATAATGGACGGAATGTCCTGTGGCTGTTTGTGTATACTTTATGTATCCTTACAGTATAGTTACATATTGCACACATCTATACCTGTAGTTAGCAATTGGCTTTAAATAGCAGAATGTAATTTACCGCATTTCTCTGAAGTAGGATATCACTAGATGGGAATTTTAATGCAAATGACATTTTGAAGCAGAATTAACTCGCTAAAAAGATCATGCTGTAAAAACAGTGTAAAAGTTACTTTCTCTATTGAGAACTACGTAAATTCATTGAACTAATTTCTGCCTCTATTTACATCCATAGAGCTCCACTGAATTTTATAGAAAGTCTCATGATATTTGACGTTTTTACCAAAGCTCCAGCTTTTGGAGATAAATAATCGCATGAGATTCTCTGCTTTCATAAAAAGAAGCAACCGTGTTTCTAGCCCTAACAGTCGAAGAAAGCTTAAAAATGTGACCTGACCTGCATCTTGAAGATCCAAAAGCCTGAAGACAAATAATAACAAAAAAACAAAACAAAAACCACCTCATGACTTTTAAGCCAATCGTATAATTTTGAGGAGCAGACACATGATTTTTTTAACCTTTGGATTTGGCTTGCAAAGTAGTAAGGCCAGATCCTATTCTTATTTAAGTCCCTTGACTTCAGTGGTAGGAGAAACAGACCCTCAATTAGGTTAGAATTTAGTCCAACCTGTTGGCTTTTTCAATTGAAACAAGTCTGAGAAGAAAGATTTATGCAGACAGCTATGGTACATGAAAATTTCATGTGAGGGTAAAAAGTCAAATTCACCAAAGTGCCCTGTTTGGAACAGGCTGTGAAACTTCTTCAGTGGGATTCCTTGTGGCGCTGCAATCAGTAATAAGTGGTTGATGAATCAGATCCTAGTTTTGCACAACTATGTGATTGGGAGGACAATCTGAGGCCTATATATTTGCATGCCCCAACTGGATTTGTGCACAGCAGTGCGTGCTTATCAGGTAATTAGACGTCTAACATCCTATTGTGTAATCACATAGGGAGGCTGAAAAGTGTTTCAAAGCACATTGGAGATGGGATAACTCTCTGACTAAAGGAAAGTAACAGTAATCTTTTTAAAAAGAACAGGAGTACTTGTGGCACCTTAGAGACTAACAAATTTATTTGAGCATGCTCAGATAAATTTGTTAGTCTCTAAGGTGCCACAAGCACTCCTGTTCTTTTTGCAGATACAGACTAACACAGCTGCTAGTCTGAAATCAGTGATCTTTTTGTTTGGTCAATTGCACTTCTAAAAGGAATAAGTAATAGATCTACCCCAGCCCAGCTTTTTTTGAGCAGTAGATTAGTCTCTGATTAATATAGTATGGAGCTAGAGGACATCACAAATATTTATTGGGAAATATTTCCCTCGACAAAAAAAAAAAAAAGTGTGGGGGGTGGGGAGCAGGAGGGTATATAGGCTTCAGGAGGAACCCCTCAGTAAAAGCTCTCATTATCCTACTTCAGCTTTTTTGGATGCCTTCCATTAGGGACTTTAATTCATGTGTGAGGTATACTGCTCACAGAGAGTTTGAGTTAGCTGTGAGTTACTACTACACAGGAGTGTATTTCTTCCACAATTAAAACAAGTACCGTAGTTGCTTTGTAATTTCTTTGGTAGACTGTATTTACTGAAATAGCCTGGGGAACAATATCCTTTGTGCCTATATAAAATCTGAAATTGCCTCTTTGTCCAAAAAGTTTAGTCAATTGAGAACTGTAGTAAAAAATGATGGTTAAATATATAGAATAACTGAAATTCAATGCAACAGTTCTGCATTCTATGCATATACAATATTTTGCCTTAGGATTATATTTTTCTATTTGTGCTATCTCAAATAATCTCTTTTTCAAAACGTTGTGATACTTTTGGTTAAAAAACAAATGAACTTCCAAGTAACTTTGTTTGCAGATAAGGGATGTTTGAATAGAAAGGAGAAAGGGTAAACAACAAAATGATATGGGCTTTTATGAAAGGCTAAACTCCAAATGTCATATGCCCCTGCCAAAAAAAAAAAACAAAAAAACCCCGCAAAATTAAAAGTATTTATTGTCTTCTTCTGTTGCCCAGTTTCTGGATGTGGCTTTTGAACTAGTTTCTTGTATTATCTGATTCTAAGTTTGTAATGATTATAAAAGTGTTAGGCTATTGGGAAGCAGAATATTGCTTCTGTCAGTGTAACAGAAATTAGCTGTGAATTTCAGTTCCTTTTAGGTACAAATATGGGCAGATTCGATCAGGTAAAAAACATAAGCACGTGCTTAACATTAAGCACCTAATTGTATGCTTAAAGTTGAGCATATGCTTACATGCTTTAGTAATTTTGGGCCATGATTATTTAGTAATATTCAGTCATTGTTTGTACATACTATTAGAGCTGGTCAAATAGGGAAAATTTTCATTACAAATCTACTCCCTTTTTTGGCTATTCAGTTTTTTAACTCATTCTGATTTTCCTTCATGATTAAGTGTTCGCTAAAGTGGCCTGTTGGTTTACTTGCAAACTATCCATTCTGACTAGTTCCTGTTCATTCTTCATTGTGTGGTTGCCCAATAGTCACAGTGTATGGTTCCTGCTCTCTTATTGGATGATTGAAACATCAGTGAGAGTGAATTTAACCAGATCTGATATAGATATAGGGCATCTGCCACATTTTGCAAGCAAGTTAGTCTGAAATTATAGCATATGGCAAAAACTAAGCATACAATCAGAAAGATCACTAAGAATAAATCTTAGTTGAGCAGAAATGCCAGACTGTAACTTTATAGATAACTTTGTTACCTTTCCTTCTTACTTATGATACACCAGTTCTTTCAGTTATAGAGTATAATAGAATAGAAAAGTGGGTTTTACATTCAAGAGGGGAAATAATGGAATCCTCTAGAAATATACAAATATAAATGTTTGGAATAACATGCAACCCAGGCCTGCAAATATTAATAATAGAGTTCTAACTTCCATGATGCTTTACTGTGATGCCTTATTCCCCAGGCCATGTTACCCATAGCTAAGGCTACGTTTTAGTCGGGTATTTTTAGTAAAAGTCATGGACAGGTCACAGGCAGTAGACAAAATTCACAGCCCGTGACCTGTCCATGACTTGTACTATATACCCCTGACTAAATCTTGGGGAGGGGGGCGGCCCGGGAGTGTCATGGGTGCTTGGGGGGGGGAGGGGTGTCCCAGGAGTGCTGTGGGTGCTCGAGGGGGGGGAGGGGACAGCCCGGGGCACTGTGGCCGTTGGGAGGGTGGGTGGCAGCACACAGCCCAGGACCCCAGCTGTCACTGGGGGAGGGGGCAGCAGCATGCGGCCCAGGATCCCCACTGGTCCTGGGGGGCACAGGCATGAAGCCCGGAACCAACACTGGTGCTAGGCTGGGTGGAGATTGGTGGGGCTGGCAGTCTGCAGAGGCCCTTGACCTCATGTCCCAATAGGAGCTGAGGGATCTCGCCACTTCCGGGGAGTGCCCCCACCCTCCTCAAGGTAAGCGCTGCCTAGAGCCCTCACTGCCTCCCGCACATCAATCCCCAGCCCTGAGCCCCCCTCCCAAACTCCTGCTGGGGATGGGCAGTGGCCCAAGGCTGCACCAGCTGCTGCAGAATTCACGGAGGTCACGGAAAGTCACAGAATCCGTTACTTCTGTGACCTCCATGACAGACTCACAGCCTTACCCATAGTCTATTCATATGGCTTCCTAAATACACCTCTACCCCGATATAACACTGTCCTCAGGAGCCAAAAAATCTTACCACGTCATAGGTGAAACCGTGTTATATTGAACTTGCTTTGATCCACTGGAGTGCGCAGCCTCCCCCCGCCCCAGAGCGCTGCTTTACCGTGTTATATCCGAATTTGTGTTATATCGGGTTGCGTTATGTCGGGGTAGAGGTGTACTCAGCATATCAGTGATGTACGTGAAACATACCTAGAGTGGTTTTCCTGGAAAGTTGAAATATTACCTTCAAAAATGTGTAACTTTTCTTTCTAATTAGCAGAAGATTTAAGTTCTTGACTCCTGGTTCAAAATTTGCCTTGGCTGATTATTATTCAACAGCTAATAAGTTAGCCAAACATTGTTGTGAAGTGATAAATAATGTTTTTGATGTAAAAAAACTTGAGCTTAAGAAATATTTAAAAAATGTTTTTCAACATTTTAAATGGTGGGTTTTTCTATGGTAGGTTTAATAGCTGCAATTCTTAAAGTATAGTTGAAAGAACCATATTTTTTAGTAACTTCAAATGCGGTACATTGTGAATTAAAAAAGTAAAATTTTTTAAACAAAATATACATCACATCAGAATAATTAGACTGAATGCCCAATTGCAAAATTTGGTGTTGAAAGCTAAACTTATGCTACATTTTTTCTGGAATCAGAATAATGATGGTTTCTCTGAACCTGGCAAAAACAAACTGCATTCATGTTTTATTAAACACAAGTTTCATTACACTAGCTTTGTTGTCTGAGAAGTAATTTATATTTCCATCTGTAAGTACTTAGTTATAAAATTCTGCAGATAATTTCCAGTTGTCAGTAATTTTATACTAAAACTTTCCCCAATATATTCTAGAAATTTGTACATGGATTAAACATGTTTTAAATATCAGTCTCTGTTGATTTACAAGATTTGTAGCACAGTATTTTTATGAGATTTGCTAAATTGTTTTCTGCCAACCTACTTTATTTTTGGCACCCTCTATATACCCCTTTTGCAATTTTAGATTTCTTCACATTTCTACTGTACTGTTTATTTACAGTTTCCAGCTGAAGAATAGATTCCATTCACTGGATAAAGAACAAATAAACACAAGTTTTAAATGAGAAATACAAGGTGGCAGTGCAAACAAAGGGCAGACTCCTGCTCCCATCTGAACTCAGTTTGGCCATTAACTTATGGCAGCAACACTGGGTCTTGGTGTAGTAAAGTTGTGTCAAGAAACTGAACAAAAATAAACGTATACAGAAATAAGGAACTCTGGTGTAGAGCAAATAGCTGAGGCACAAAGACCCTGAAACAATTCAAAATAATGCAGAATACCCTGCAGGAGAAACAGAAGATAAGGATGTTCTGCCTAAAGGAAAATGATGGAACAGTAGTTACAGATAGACAAGACATCTATAGCTGGCTAGTAGATAGAAGATAGATATTTATTTAAAGTCAGAAAAGCCAGTATCCTGAAGCATCCAGAAGTCATAATAAGTAGGGGAGCGCAGCAAAATTAAAGATGTGGGTTCTCTGAGCAAGCTCAAAGTGATCCTGGGGAATGTAGAATGTGTCACCTCTTATGCTGCTTCAGAAACCATATGATGCTAGTAGCAGTACATTAGCAGGCAGCCAGACTGTACTCTGTCTACCCTTTCTAACTGGCAGATTACATTCCCTAATGCTTTAGTACACCTGTGTAATTTTAATACTGCTGTATACCTGTGACTAAAGAGCAGGTTAGGAATATATCCTACTTTGCTGTTGTATGTGTCATTGATGGATTGTAGGGTGAAAGAGGCTTTCTATGCCATCTTTCCCCTCACCCCTTCTTCACCCATGCAATGCAAAGGATGCAGAAAGCATAGTATCCAAGGGCATTGTAAAATTCTTTAGAACATACATCAAAATGAAGCATCCCCAAGAACAGTGTTATTGTAGATGTGTTCACATAAAACAAATGACGAAAGAGACCAGAGGAACAACAAACTTCTCGTGTTACTGCCTGTGTCAATAAAAGTCTTGTCTCTCTGTGTCAATAACAGTTTTTTGTGTGAGGTTTTGTGAGCTGAGTGATTTTTTTGCACTGAACTGCAGTAAGTCAGGCACTGTGGGTATGAATTCTTACCAATTGATAAACAATTTTCTAATCGAAGTGTTATCACGATAATCCACCTTCGTATGTTAAATCAGTTATACTTGGAAAATGGCTAACTGGAATTTGCAGCTATCCATTATATTCATGAGGCTAAATTCTGGAACTCTGCTTCGTGGCTCAAAATCAGATACACTAATGCCATGAGTCAGCGTATCACCCCATCCTAACAACTTTATTCAGGTTATTGCTAATCTGAGCAGGAATATTCTGCACTGGGTTCAGTGTCAGGTCAAGGGGTCAACATAAACATACAGAACATTTCCCTCTGGCAGTTAAGTCCTTGCCATGGGGTTGTGGTACTTGGCTTCTGTTGCATATTTCTCAGCTTGGGCACATGTTTTTACTGCGACTTGTCCCAGTGCCCTATCGGTATTTAGCACACAGACTTCAAGGATGTTTTTAATGGCATCAGTCAACTCTTTAAAAATATCCTTCATCCAGCTCCACAATAATAAGTATTTAAAGCCAAAATATAAAGAAAAATGTTCACATTTGGGAGTCAGAGAGGTTCTACTACAAAGCTCTTCACACTTCATCTTAAGGATTCCCAACAAAATAGAGCCATAGGAAAACAGTGGCTAAACTCTCTGAGATCCAGAGATGATATCAACCTGCTCATTCAGTAGAATTACAAAACATTTCCAAATGGAAATTGGGACTGAATGCCACCTGTGCTGAATGAAGACCATATTCACTGTTACCCAGCTACAGAGAGACCTGCATACGTGGGATTGTAAATAGTAACTCTTTTGGAAGTCTGGAGGATAAAGAAGTGGAATATATCTACATTGGATAGCTACTTTGGTGCAACAAATTTAGAAAAAATCTCAAGAGACGCAACAGTGTAGTACCACAGCCCAAAAGATTAAGGCTGGAATTTTCAAAGGACCTGACTCCCACTGAATTTCAATGTGGTTTCGGCACCTAGATCCCTGAGGCTTCTTCTAAAATCTCAGCCTACTGACATTGTAAAACTCAGTCTCTCACTTAATATGAAAAATGTCTATACTTGGTATATGCTTCTGGTAAAAGAATATAGCTCAGACACATGGACTCTAGAGAAGAAAATGGTACGCACTCATCAATGCATGGTAGAGAGATTGAAATAAATACAATAGAACAATAGGGGATGTGTAAAACCAATAGTGAAACATTGGAGACTTCTGCAGAAAACAGGTGAAGTAGGATGGAAAAAGTAAAAGGATAGACTCCAATTGTGCAATAAATATGAACAGAGAGATCCTTGTACAGTAAAAGGTCTCCCTTCAAAAGAAGTGATCATAAATTCCTGGCAAACATTTGTCATGGTCATGAAAAACTTTCCGGAATAAACAGTTGCTGCTCCTTTCCGTAAAGGCAGCATATAAATGCTGCTCTTAAAATCAACATCATAGGATAACTGTTCATGTCTGATTAGAGGTTATAAACCCTCCAGGGCACAGATTATCTCTTTATTTGTGTTTGTATAGTGCCCAACAACACAATGGGCCTTGATCTTGATGGGCTTTGGGCACTACCATAATATAAACGTTTGCTTCTAACTTAATAGCAATGGGGGGAAATAGTCATTTTTCTTATTTAGGCACTGATCCTGCACCATTACTCACATAAAGCTGTTTTTCAGACAGATGTAACGGGCTGGCAATGTTTGCGTGAAACACCCCACACTGGGAAGAGGGGAAAGTGGGTTTTGCTAAGTCATCAGTGCATGTAGTTGTCACCCAATTTGGACATAAGGGAGATAGAAGTAGCACTCAAGAAGCGCAAGAATTCCTGACAGACAGGTCATAAGAGACTGACCCTAGAAACAGCCAGTCAGGGCAATTGGCCTTAGACTTCAGTATAGCAGTCACAGCACAGCCAAGCTTGGGAAGAGGATGGCAATTCTTCCTTGTCTCTACAAATGCAAGAAAGGTCTAAAGAATTTAAGGGTTTTACCTTAAAGTCGTGATTATCGAATAGTGGGGCATGCCTACTCACGGGAGTGTGGAGGAACATTTGGGGCCAGCCCCCACTGAGGGAGCACCACACTTCCAGCCCCGCTTCTCCCCCCGACCAGCTCTTCCTCCAACCCCTTCAGCCCCCATTCCAGCTTCAGGCCCGGCTCTGCCCTCACTGCTTCTCTGTCCCCAGACCAGCTCTGCCTCTAGCCCCAGCTCCTCCCCCATTCCCCATTCTGCCCCCAACTCCACCACTAAATGGAGTAATGGAGGAAGGGGCATGGACAGAGTCTGTTATTGGTAAGGGGGGCGTGACTGCCTTAAAAGGTCCATCAGTGGTTATTAGCCAGAATGTTCAGGGATTCAGCCTCATACTCTAGGCAACCTCTCACTGCCAGAAGTTGGGACTGGACAACAGAGGATGGATCAATAGATAAATTGCCCTGTTCTGTTCATTGCCTCTGAGGCATCTGGCACTGGCCACTATCAGAAGAGAGGGTATTGGGCCAGATAGACCATTGGTCTGTCCCATTATGGCCATTCTTGTGGTCTTATGTTCTTACCTCTTCCACCCCATTCTTAAATTGCCATCCACATTGCAAAGATCCAAAATGGACCCTTTCCATGTGTCTAAAAGGTGAGTTAGTAGTTACTGATTGCAAGATCTCAGAATCTTTCATTATTACCAATGCTTCCCTGGCAGCCTTGGTTTCCTGCTTATCCATTCGGTGAGCTTGTGGTGTAACCAGCTCGATCAGTAATTAAGTGGGAGTGGGGGAGGATATTGTAGTAGGAATGTATAGCTGTGGCAAATTAACAGTTCTAAATTACCTATAAACCTTTGTACTCGGACACAGACATTGTCAGCAGCGACAATAAGGCCACTTTGGTCACATAGGGCAGCCCTAAAGCTGGTGTAAATGGCCAGTTAGGGATTTTCTCATTATACGGGTATCTCTGGATGGCAGAGAGCCAGCCCTACTCTTCTCCTTTCAGCCCTCAGCACACTGGGTGTGTTGGGACTGTGTCAGAGAGGACGAGGGTATAGTCAGAGCACACTGTTCTCTGGAGATTCCTGGCTGCCACAATGGTGCTTTTGAGCCAGCACAGGCAGCTGTAAGATGCAGTTTTCCTGAAGCTGCTCTAACTCACATTGGGAGCTGAATGCATAGTTCCTTGCCAGTTCTTTTTAGGTGAAAAATCATCCCTATTGTAAACACATGGAACTCTATTGACTTCAATAGAATTATACCTGCTTACACTAGGGCCAAATTTTCCTATTTACTTTTAGAGTTCAAAGGGCAGAGATTTTCACCAGAGATTATGAGAAAATTGACACCTAAATATGCAACAGATGCAAAATCACATCTTGGGATGGGTACCATATGTTATACATACGGATCTACCCCCAGACTTCTTCAAATTCATTTTCAGCTTTCCGATGATCTACATCTGTGAGTTGCTGGCAGGATAGTTGGTGATAGTATGGGTCACAGTTTACAAGCTAACTTTCCACTTTGTTCCCTAAAGTGAGTTTATTAACTTAATCTGCAAAGGTGTTATTGAAATAATGAGAAAAACACTTGGAAACAATGGTGTTTCCTTCTTGAGGTTTGATTTATGCCCACTTTTAAGATGTACAAAATGTATATTCAGAAATAAACGTATATAGTGATAATATGAGGCACAGCTACACTTTGTAGGCATCATACAATTTAAACAAAACATCGTTGTGTCTTTGAACGCGCGTCCCTATGTATTTTACTCCAGTCCTCCATGGGATGAATGTTTCCTCCCAAGAAATAAGACAATTTTTAGAACTAGTTTTCACAATGGGAAAACAAAAGTTATTTAGCACAGGTGTTTTTGTAGTGGTGATGCAGGGGGAGGATATATAATCCTGAAACTTGTATTTCCACCTATTTACTGTGGAGCTGTGGGATGCAATATAAAACATAGTAAAGTTGTCTGTCTCAAGGAATTCTAAAAAAACCCCTCCCCCCATTTTATCTGTGCTTCCTTGTTCATGTAGGTATGTTTCTCTGTTTCTGTATTTATGGAGCGGGTGAACATCTTTTCTGCTCAAAGTCTGTAAAATTAAAGAAGGCTGCTGACATGCAAAGACCTTGTGTGAAACACTGGCCCCACTGAAATAAGTAAACTTCCATTGATTTCAGTGAGGCCAGGATGTCTTCATTTGCGTATGAGTGATTGGTATTCTAAGAGGACTTTCAAAATGGGAGCTGCAAAGATAGCATGGTAAAACTATAAAAATAAAGAGGAAAAAAAGAAACAGTTGAGCAAAATTTGTAACAATATAGACTTAAGCATGCTCATATGTCTGTGCAGAATTAAGGCCTAGGACAACGTGTAACGCCAACCATGTGCATAAGCCTTTCCCACGATCACGGCCTTAAAGAGGAATGGGGGAATCTATTTTTCAGTATATTGTTTTCCCTTGGGTAAAAGTCCTATAGAATTTAGTCAAACTGTTCTACAGAATTTTTAAACCAACCTAAAGAATTCTAGAGGAGGGATACAAATCTTTATTACATTCCATAGGATTTTAGAGACTTTACTTTTCATCCCTATTAGCTTCTATAGATATTTTCCAAAAAGTTCTTACAAGCATTTGTCATTTTTTTCAGGATTCTAATTTTACCTTTTTACAGCAGATGCCTAAAGCGTTCAGGAAGCTCTGTTTTAGGTGTTCGTGTTGAGGTTGCCAATTGTCCTGAATTCCAAGGAAATATCCCATGTCCTGACTTGATCGTGTTCGAATGCCAGACTGTCCCTATTTTATTGCAAAGTCATTTTTCCCCATTAAACTAATAACAAAATTATGATCAGTTATGTTGTGGCTTTGCACACATTGCAAAATATATAGGGTGAGCTCTGTTCCATAGGCAGATCATGTGGCAATCCTGCAAGGAACTCTACATAGTGAGTGGTCCCCTACATAAACACAGAGGTCCATTGACCTTACCAGGGTTCCAAATAGGTATAGAGGTCCACCATCAGAGAACTCCTTGCAGGATTGGGGCCTAGGGCATCAAGCTTCTCCCAGCAGTTTCCTTCTTTAGTGTTGTCAAATCTTGTGATAATTTGATGCTTTTCTCAAAGCCCCAGCTCCTGGAGTCAAGAGATTCCAACAGATTTTTAAAAAAGTAAGTTTTCAAGT
The DNA here is from genome assembly GCF_013100865.1 of Trachemys scripta elegans. Lineage (NCBI taxonomy): Eukaryota > Metazoa > Chordata > Testudines > Emydidae > Trachemys > Trachemys scripta. The sequence continues at coordinate 29,653,775 of NC_048310.1, read as the reverse complement.
TGCTAATTACAGAGAAAAGCTTGGAAACATGATCTGAGTGCAATGTGAAGGCTCAAAAGCCAGAAGGCAAATAAAAAGAATGCAAATTTTACAATCTCATGATTTTCAAACGCTTGGGGTTGCCAATTCTTTTGCTCCCTCCTGCTGGACTTTTCTTTTCCTTTTGAGCCAGTAATTGTGGAGGGTCCCCCTCCCATATCCTCTTCCACCTTACTTCCCAGTGAGCTCTCCTCACTTGGTTATCAGTGTGCAGGGATAAAAGTGAGCAGAATTCCATGCCTGGTTCCACAGTATGCTCATCTGCAAGCACTTCCCATTTTGAAAGGGAAGAAACTCAATGCATTTGCAAGGCGTCATGGGTGGTGTTTCAAAGCGTGCACAGGAAGCAAGCAAAGCAGGAGCTGCTTGTTTGAGGCAGAAGCAGGTTTCTGGAATCAAGCTCCTTGAAATCACAGCAGTGCAAGACCGACAACAGATAAGCATCAGACAACTAACTCAATCTTTATATGTTTTTAATTTAAAAGCAAAGTCCTGGCAAAAAAAAAAAAATAAAGGGGGAGGGGGAGAATAGAGAGAGACAAACCCAGCATAGGGGGGAAAGGAGGAAACAATTGAAATTGAGTGAGCAGTTACTAGCCATAAATGTAATGATTTACATATTTAGGATTTTTAATGTCTTTTACTTACAAATAAATTTGGTTTTTCTGATGTTGAGTACATTATTTTTTAAAAATTAATGTAACTCTTAATATGACTCAACTCAGTATATATCATTTTCTGTCCTTTGAACCAGAGTCCAATTATGCAAATAAAGAGAGATGGTTTCTTATCTTTAACAAACTTTAAAACAAATTACATTTTGTTCTCTTTTTCTTGAATTCTTTCACTTTCTTCTCCATTGGCCTGAGGATTGACAAACCTAGTCCACAGCATGGGAGAAGCACAATCTTGAGCTCAGATTTTAGTAGGTATATATTCCGTTTCTGCTTTGAGATCTTAAATGATTTTTAATAGATTTTTTTTTTTTTTTTTTTTTTGCAGTGAACAGTAATGTTTATGCAGCTGATTTTCTATCACAAATCTGGAAACTTGCATATACCAACCTGGGGCTTCCAACATGGACCATGCACTTTCCAAGATACCAGGAGATTCAAATTATCCCTAGGGTTTGATGGTACTTCAGCTGACTTGGCTGATAGGGTATGACAATCCTGGCCTGTCCTTACCCTATTCTTTGCCAACAAACTACAGGGAGACCATATTGCATTTTCTCCTCTTGATGTGCATGTGTAACCCCTATTAACACTAATGGGAATGACGTGCAAAAAGTTGATATAGGCTCAACTCCACATTTCCAGCTCAGAATTTAAATATTCATCTCAGTTTCAAACAAGTAACCTAACTTTCCAAAGGACATTGTATCAGAAAACAGCTGCTTACGATGAGCAGCACTCTCAGGATGTCATTTCCTATAGCACACTCGGTTATCCTGTTGGATTAGAAGTGGATTTTGGCTGCAGTTTAGCTCCAGTTTATTCCAACTTGCGAAAAGTGGATTTCCTGATCTCAGCTAGATTGTATGGTTTGTGACGCAGCGGGATTACACATGGGCTGCTGTGAAATGTGAAATCAGAGCAGCGCTAGACCTCCCCTGAGAAACACAGGCTATAAATTGTAAAACCTTTAAATGAAGGGCTAGAAGAAAAAGGGTTGCCTTAGGTTAGGGTTAATTGGTTTGGGTACAAAGAGTTTTATATCCATAACTTACTGTCTGTCTGTCTATCCTCTTCCTGATTTTTCTAATGTTATTTTGCTTCAGGGCAAATTTGTATTTGTTTTTGCTGACAATGATAGGGTTGAAGTTGAACTGTTTGCAGCTGCTGTGAACTTGAACGTACTCAATATCTACCAGATTTCTCTTATCCTTGAATGCTTCAGTTTCAGCTACTCCTAAATAATGTGTCTTTAAAATGTTCGTTTTGCCCCTTTCCCTGCCTTATTTGTTAATATTTTCCATTTCAAAGAGAATTGCTTTTGTTTTCATTTTGATAAGATGAGTTGCTTAATGGATTTGAAACAAAGAGCACGCCATCCAATTTTTTTTCTAGTAAAAGGGATATTTGAACCACAGAATAGAGCCTGAAATCTTTAACAAACAGCTAAACCAAACTGGTGTTGATCACAAATAAGATTTAGAGTTAGATCCTCTGTAGCGCTGTCATCTTCCATGAGTTGATGCTAATTACACCAGAGGAGGTTCTGGCCCCATAGAGTGCAGATGATTTAATATTTGTAGATTCTTTTCATAGTGTTTTCTGAGCTGAACAATTGAACTGAATCCTTTGTATTTCTGCAGAATTTTATTCCTTTTCTGAAGAAAAACTGTGGCCTCTGACTGGTCAGTTCAGGCTACTCGAGCTTGCTCAGAAACTTGAGCTCTTCTGTGTAAATTAGCAGGATATCCCACAGCATTTAAATCAAATGGTGCCAAAAGGGGTCAGATGATCCCATTCAGCATTTTAACGGCAGTGTAATAATTTGCTAAAAGCAACGCACCAAAACATGCTGACAGTTGGAAAATGTCACCACAGGGGCAGAAGCCACTTAAGAGACCATCACCTTATACAGTGGCCAGATTCATCCCTGGCATAACTCTGTTTGAGGTCAGAGTCTACTGAAGTTACACCAAGGATGAAATTGGCCCGACAATCCTGTTAAAATTGTAAAGCATAACTGAAGACAGCATCCCATAAAATTGAAGCATATTTTATACCCTGAGTCTAATATTCCCATTTCATTGCAGTTTGGGCCTGTTTCTGGTCTCACTTATGCCTATGTAATTCACTAGTGTCACTCCTGCTTAACACTGATGTGAGTGAGATCAGAAACTGGCCCCAAATGCCTTGGAGTGGCTGGGCAAAGAGCCTGGGCCAAGGAACTAGTGGGATGGAGAGAGACTAGGACTAGCTGGCGAGCAGGCTGAGGAGGGCGACTCAAACGAGATTGCACAGGCAATATTTGTTCTGGCATTTCTTAATTTCAATCTTATCTTAATTTTTTGTATGTACTATGTTTTTAAAGATAATTTGGCCTTTACGCGTCTTTAAAAAAGTATAAGTGAAATTATGCAAGGCACAGAAAAGCAGCACACAGTTTTAGAAAGATGAGACAATAAGCAGGGAAATGCCACTTTCTGGATCCCTCCCAGTTGTGTTTATTAAATATTGCAGTGTCTGTATTCTTTCATATTTTCTGCAGTAGATTGGTTCATAAATACTCCCACTTACTTTGTCTGCAGTTAGATAGTTTTGTTTGATTAGATGAACTTGGCAGGCGTACAGACACAAGAATACAGCGTAGCAATAAAATGGACAGCACAGGGGCTGTTGAGTTTGCAAACATTTAATTTAAAACATTTATATGCTCACAACCAGTAAATTAAATTTATAAAACATATGTATACAAAGTGCTTGTAGTCCATGGGTTGTACTATATAGTAACTGACAACATTTGAGAAAATGCGGTCTCCTTTATTTCACATAATTAACAAGATTAATAATTGAACTTCTGTAGAACCCCAAAGGGCTTTACAAGCATTCCTAAATTCAGCTTCACAAAACATTGATTCTTACAAGTACTATTATTAATCCCAATTTAGTAGTAGGCAGACTGAGGCATGAAGAACTTGATTTGCCCAAATCTTCTGGCAAAAGAGGGAATAGAATCTAATACATCCATTTGCAATTGGTGGAGTATCCATGTAATTAATACAATCCTGGCCAATATCTCAGCGATTGAAATGGGGACCTCCACAAGTAAAAGCATGAGTCTATGCAGCTTGAGCAAGAGACCTAGCTTGTGTACGGAGTGCTGTAATAAATTCACATCCTCTGTAGATCAGGCACAGAAAGGAACATGCAACACTGGCCATCAAACTTCTTTAAAAAACAACAACAACAAACCTCACTCCCATTGCCAGTGTAGACAGTCTCAACAGAGACCACAGCTGGAAACTCTCAAGACTGAGGAACAGTGAAGAACCTTGAGTGCCATTATTCAGGCTCTCGTTTACAACAGTAGGGATTTGCCATAGACTTCAACAGGAACAAGACCAGGATCCAGATCATTAGGTGCCTCAATGCAGTTAGGTACCTAAATAACTTTGAGGATCTGTTTCAAGCCTCCTGCATCAAAATATACAACTTAATACTCTAGATCTCTCACCTGGCAGAAGTACTAAATTCACGTTAAAAAAAAAAAAAAGTAGCTTCTTCTACGGAGACTGACAATTGCATCTTAGGCCTTAGAAATGTTCGGTTGGCTCTTAAGTATTCAATAATTAACAGCGCTAACATAGTGGTTGAATTGAAACATTTGCGTCTGTGAGAGCCTGACCCAAAGCACATTAAAGTCAATGGAAACACTTCCATTGATTTGACTGAACTTTGGATCAGAGCCTAAATAATCACCTGAGAACCAATTTACTAGATGGTTTTGCCTCTGCATACTGAAATAGTTGCAATTAATAGTTTAGCTTAATCAGATGTCAGTTATTGTCATGTTCTGGGGTTCAGTTCAGACCAGTCAGAAGTTGTCACTGCTTTTCCTATAACACTTAGTTATCTTAGCTGCTCTGCTGCTGTGGCTCACAGCCCAGACACCAACAGCCAGTAGACTCACGTGAAGTTCTCTGAGTGTCTCTGTGCTGTGCAGCCCTGGTTGAGCACTCTGACCCCAGCAGCCTGCCTACAATACAGATGTCCCACCCTGGTCTGCACCTGCCTTGGTTACTACGTGCAGAGTCACCCCAACAGATCCCCAGTCCCAAATTTCCCCAAAACCATCTGCCCTGAAGTGTCCAGTCTCTCCTGGAACCCTCAGGGAAGTAACAAGATTTGTTGCTCCTTTAAAGAGACAAAAGCACAGCATATTGCCTTAATGGAGTTAACAATCACTTCAGTTCAGACACAGCACTGGGATGGTTTAGATAAAAAGTAGAACAAGTTTGTTAACAAAAAGAGAGAGGTTTTACATGTGTTCAAGTATAAGGGCTGACTTTCCCTCTGTTAGGACCTTTCCACCAAAGTACAAGGTGCTGCTTTCCCTTGTCTTCCCAGGTGAAAGATCTTGGCTTAAGCAGGTTTCTCATGTATAATCAGTTCCCAAAGAGGAGTTGAAGGACCCATCTTTCATAGCTTACAAGGGCTCTGGCCCCTTGTGTTTGCCCAGTGATGGATGCCAAGATGGCTTCTCTCACTTTATATCTTCCCAAACTCACTGTTTTGTTCCCAGTCTCAGGATGACCTCATGCTGTTCTTCCCTTCCCATGGACCTCCCGTTCCCCTGCTGATTCATATGTAAATGAGGCTTCTGGTGTTTTTGGTCACACCTTGCTCAGTTTCATTGGAAACAGGTAGAGAGCTGCATTCCATCCTGTCTGGAAGCAAATCTGTTTCTCCCTTTGGTCACATAGTTGAGTCGTTACCTTCTCCCCTTGTTAACTTGATGGCTGTGTTTACCTTTTATGTAAATGTATCTTCATTGTCTCTGTCTGACAACCAGGTGGGTCAGATAAACAAATATACATGCCTTGTCTAGGGCAGACTGGCTTATGCACTGCTTGTCAAACACATTTTAAGAACATAATTCTAGCACATATCCATAACTCTTTGTACACACCCTGTATATACCTCACTCAGGACTATTAATGATCAGTGAGCTATTAGTTTAAGCTATTATATGCCATCTTTTGAGAATAAAAATCATGACAACAGTGAACACTGGTGTAGTGAGTACTTTTTGGGAAAGGAGAAGCATGTACAGGAAGCAAGCAAGCAAATGGAATCAGATTGCTGGCATGTACAATTTAAAAGGTCATAGAGGAGTTTTTAAACTAAGGGCTGGGGAAGCCAACAAATGTGGAGGAACACATGATTCAGACACACACATCCCTTAGGGGAGGATTTATTAAAGGGGATACACTATATCCTAGAAAAGAGAAGAGGATAGAAGTTGATATAATAAAGGTAGGAACTGAAGAGAAATAGTCAAATGTAGAAGACTCCTATTCATTTACATCACTTGAGGGCAGACAACTCAATATTTAAAAATGTTATAAGTGTTTGTATACAAATGCAAAAAGTCTAAATACTAAGATGGGTGATCTTGAATGCCGGGTATTAAATGATTATATTGGTATAATAGGCATCACATAAACTTGGTGGAGGAGTAGCACTGTATGTGAAAGAAAGCATAGAGTCAAATAGTGTAAAAATCTTAACTATCAAACAGTACCATTGAATCTCTATGGATAGAAATCCATGTTTGAATAACGTGTATAACAATAGATACAATATGATGAGGTCTAAATTAGCTGTGACCAGTTGAGATCTTGGAGCCATCAAGGATAGTTCTCTGAAAACATCTGCTCAATGTGAAGAGGCAGGGTGAAACACTAACAGAATGTTATGAATTATTAGGAAAGGGATAGATAAGAAGACAGAAAATATCATATGCCACTATATAAACCCATGGTATGCCCACACCTTGAATAGTGAATGCAGTTGTGGTTGCCCCATCTCAAAAAAAAATATATTAGAATTGGAAAAAGTACAAAGAACTTCAGCAAAAATTATTAGGCATATGGAAAAGCTTCCATACGAGGAGACTGGGAGTGTTTAACTTAGTGACTCAAGAAGCGGGGAATAGGATACAAGTATATACAATCATGAATGGCTTGGAAAAGTGAATAGGGCAGTATTATTCACACCTTCACATAATGCAAGAACTAGGGGTCACCAAATGAAATCAAGAGGCAGCAGGTTTAAAACAAACCTACAGAAGTATTTCTTCGCACAACACAGTCTACCTGTGGAACTCGTTCCAAGGGGATGTTGTCAAGGTCAAAAGTATAACTGAGTTCAAAAAGAATTAGATAAGTTCATGGAGGATAGGTCCATTAGTGACTATTATCCAAGGTGGTCAGGGACACAGACCCATACTCTGGACATCCCTAAATCTTTGACTATCAGAAGCTGGGACTAGATGACAGGGGATGGATCACTCAATAAATTGCCTTGTTCTATTCATTCCTTCTGAAGCACCCGGCTGTCGGAAGGCAGAACTATGGGCAAGATGGACCATTCGTCTGACCCAGTATAGCCTCCTTATGCTCTTATGAATATGTGAGGCCTCAGAAGAGTTGCTGACACAGAGTAGTGAACCAGAAATGAGCCTCTGTGTCACGGCTACCGACTATATTTAGGAGATGCTCAAAGAAGACTCTGTTTCATCTCAAGGGCCCAGTGTTGTAACCCATATTTTAATTATGAATATGCCATTAACAATAACTTGTTCTATTTCTTAGGAAGGAAGAAAGCCCATCATTTCAGTGGCTTTAAAATTTGCACTTAGTAAGACTGGAGCTCTCTGAAGCTGATATAACCAGAAACATGTTTTAGTCATAACTTACTGAGATGGTTCCTGATTATGACTAAGTCAAAATGCTCATCCTAAGAATCCAGAATAGGGATTCAGTTTGATTGACAAGTTGTGAGGAAATCCACAATGAAATGACCCCAGCCAGAGAGGTGCCGTTAAATACTGTGCTTACTGTTGGTCAGATTCTTGACCCTCACTCATGTAGAGTTGTACTTGATTTCACAAACGGTCCCACTGAAATCAGTGAGAATATGTGTGGAGTAGGGCACTGCTCAGCATGCATAAGACATCAGAATCTGGCCCTTTGTTTTTTAAATTGCTTTATTTTTCTTGTTTGAGTCTTCCTCAGCTGTTTAACTTTATGATTAGGGGACCCCAAAAATACACACTTGGCACCAAATAGAGAATCTCTTACTCACAATAGTGACCAGTTACCCATGTAGTCACATTTAAATCAATGGAGTTACTCAGGTAACTACTTACCAATCTGAGTGCAGGATTCACAATCTGGCACTTAGAATTCATCTCATGGGTTGTCTCGTCTCGATTCTCCCAACCAGAACATAGGGTAATGAGCTGTGACTTGGGCAATTTTAAAATGATGCATGTGTGATTCTGGGCTGCCATGCTTTCTGTCTTCATCTGCCACCCCTCCAATAAGACACATTCATGACACTCAACATGTGGCTGAGACCAAGCACATTCCCTGCATGAGATTCTCAGCATGTTCTGTCCTAGAGAACAGAAGTCCCTCCCAAATGCTTACGAACTCTTCTATGTAAAGTTATTTTCCATGTAGTTCTGATTAGCACCACCAAGTCAACCGGTGGGCAAGTCTCAAAACAAATCAGATATTTTTTATATAGCAAGGAAAATAGATGATAATTCAAAAATCAAATAAATCAGTAAAATTGTGATGAAAAAGGACCTTCTAATTACCTTCAGTGAGACTGAATACTGCCCCATGGCAAAAAAACCCCATGCATCCTCTGTGTGTTAAACAGGTGTGTTTTTGTTTCATGATGCTATAGTTAAAATCTGTCTTTGGACCCAATCCTGCAGTCCATGCTTAGGCAAAACTCCCTGTATCAGGCCCAGTGTTTCAATTAAAAACTGCTGTTTTGATTGGGGGGGGGGGGTTATAAATAAACCTTAGATGTTTTTTTTTTTAAAGTGAACTAATTAGTGTACTTATTGGGACATATTGGTGAAATAAGTATTAAGCTGAAACTAGCCCAACATATGGCCTACTCCTATAAAGGATTGAGTAGAGTTGCTGGGACCGTGTAAAGCTATGGAGAGACCTGTGATGACTTAGACCAGGTGGGACTTAGTAACTTCAACCTGTGACTATGAAAGGAATTGATTTTCTCTCAGAGGCAGGGGCAACTAATGGCCAGTGACAGAAGATTCCTGCATGGAAAAACACCAGAAAGAGCCAAGCGCAGAAGAAAGCTTAGCTGATTTTTTTTTTTAATTAGCAATAAAAACAAGGGACCATATCAAGTGCGTGTAGACTATGTTAGAAATAGAGTGGGAACTGCATCTGCTGACGTAGCCATTTACATGAGGGCTGAATTTGATCCAAATAGTGCAAGTGGGGTTTATTGGGTGCGGCTGCTGGTAAAAGTTTAAAAAAAACACAAACAAAAAAAGGTGAAGATGGTTGCAGCCAGCTACAGTACACATTTTTTCAGAAATATAATTTTAGTGTATTACACGAAAGGTGAGATTTTTCAATAGCGTTTAGCTTTGGCCTAACTGCTATTATTGAAGTCAATGGCAAAACTCCCATTGATTTCAATGGAAGCCAGAGCTAGGCTACCTGGAATCTATAGTAATGCAAAGATATAAATATACTTTTTTTGTGTTCAGGACGTAGAGCTTTAAATGAAACAATAACTTTTCCATTGAAAGAAATACTGATGGCATTTTCCGAGAACATGGAGAGTCAGGAATAGAATTGAATAGTGAATTATTTCGCCCTGACCAATAGGAATTCTGTGCTTGAAAATATTTGTTGCCCAGTGTGTCAATATGTGGTGATAAGGAAGTTATGCAATTTGTATCTATGCAGTGTATTTTGGTCTTATTTTGAAATCATTAGATCTGACTGAAGCTTTTTCATTGACAGCATGATAACAAGTAAACAACATACTTCAAAGGTCGATGCTGGACAAAAATCCAAAGGCACTGTGCATACCCCAGTCTGTTCTCCATGTTGCTGGAGGACTATTTAAGTGTTTTCCCATTGTGATATGAGGGAACCTCTGCCTCGTTTATTTATTTTTAACTGTTGGTCTCCGAAGACTGCTGTTTGCATCTGTTTATTAAATTGCAAACTCAGCTGTGAAAATGTTTTTTATGGTGTTGTTTTATTACGGTCCCATTTAGAATCAGAGGCGAACACAAACATGATAAATATTTTTCTTTGTGGCAAAGGCACATTGTCGGAGGGCCATTGAAACAACATGAAACTGGAATTGTTTGTTTACGAGATCAGATTCATTCATTACTTTGGTGAGGAGCTGTGAAATGTAAATCTCACATTCCACTGGACAATAACAACACCAGCTTGAGCTCATTTAGAGGTGTGATGTTCCATTCATAAGACGGCTGTTAATTTTATTGACCAAATTTTGGAAATGGGAATCACCAATATTTAGGGATTGCTTCTGAAATAGATTGGTTTCTCAGGTACTATTTTGCATAGTTTTTGGAATGTATTTGAACTCCATGTAACAATCTCTTGTATGTTTGACAAGATGTCTGTGTTTGGTTAAAAATCTCTCTGTTTCACATTCTTTCCTTTTCCTTCTTGAAAAGCTGGGGGAAGAGGAGCAAAACCTGATTTGCATTTCTTCTTCTTTTTCACCTGTGCGAATTTTCCTACATAGGGTTGCTTGGTTTTGCATACTTTCAGCCACTGATTTCTCACAATCTGTCCAAACATTTATTAAGTAGAAAAAAAGGTTTTATCAGAGATATATGAACTTCACGACCTAAAATGAATTAGTTTCTTAGGGCCTGATCTGCTTCTACTTAAGAAAGTGACTAACATTACTTTTGTGAGTAGTCTCATTAGCAATGGCATTGCTTGTGTCAGTAACATTACTGACCTGTTTGCAGAATCGGGCCCTCAAAGCATGATCTGATTTAGAACATGCATGCCCAACATTTTCAAAAGTGACTAACAATTTGAAATGTCTCAATTTCTGGGTGTCCAACATGAGACACTTAAAGGGCACAGAGTATTCAGATGGTAGATAATCAGCACTTTCTCAAAATCCAGGCTATTTCATGGGGTCTTAAATTTGGCACCCAAAGTCAATAGTCATTTTTTGAAAATCCAAACTGTGATCTGTAGCACTATTTAAATTGTGGTATATTACCACTTCAAAGCAGTTTCCCTTTGTGATGCACAGCAAAGCCATCATTTTATCCCCAAACAGAGATGGCCTGTCTGCTTTTAACTGGAAAACCCACAAGATTAATTTTGTCTCTGCTGAATTTTTTGGCATGCGTTTTACTACCATGCATGATATGCTGTTGATCTGATGTGATGCAGTTGTAAGTGAAGTAAAATCAAGTAAAAACCATAAACATTGCCCAAGTAGCCAAGTAGCAGTTTGAGCTTATCGAGAGCTTTGACACAAAGCTAACCTTGAAGTGCTCCAGATAATATGTGGGTGAAAAAGAAAACATCGCTAATCTAAATATTTGGGTTATTTAGAATGAATGATTCCAAACTCTTAGGAGTTCTGTGTGAACTGTGCTCAGATATGTACATTTCCCATCATCTTTATGGGCCGTTATTAACTTTATTTTTTTTAAAAAGGCAGAAGGGATATTTACAAAGCCATTCTTCAGAGAAAAAGGAATAAGTTTGAGATATTGAACATCATATGAAAAAAATGTAAACCGTGTTAACAAAAGCTGTGTCATGAAGGCACTTTATTGTTGGTGAATTGTAAGAACCATCTGGGTTCTCTTCTAATGATTCAGAGGCCTCTATATGGATGGTACAGATGCTGCTTTTGTTATTGGTGCAATCTTGTAAATAGTTAAAATATTTACCAAGGCACCTCTGAGCTGAAGCTATACCATTTTATTATTTATACCTTTTCAGAGGGACAAAAATGGAGGTGTCCACTAAATGTGATGGATTAGGCTTATAAACAGCCATTATTGCCATCCAACCTCACATGTCAGCTCCCCCTTTTGTGTCTGTGCATTTCTAAGCTAACCAGTGATCCATGTATAAGATAGAAGGTTAAGAATGTGCAGGGAGAAAGAAGGGTTGACTCCAAGCAAGATGTATCTTCTGCTGATTAGAAATACAGCTGTAGAAAGAGGGAGAGAGAAAAGAGCTCTGCAATGTGACACTCCCCTTTTCAGTTCACACAACTCACTGTTGAGAACCTGCAAATCACTACCTAGCAGAGTCACTTTGCTGTTTTATGTAACTTAGAGCAGCTGCCTTTTGTTTTCCCAAGATAAAAATCAGGAAATGCAAAAATTTAAACAGGACCCAAGAAGAAGCGGAATAGCAGCCGGAATGAGAGGGAAAAGGTTGAGCAAGTGACTTCACAACTTGTTGACAGAGCAAGGGACCGTTTTGTTATAGTAAAGTAAACTGTAAATGCAAAACGGGGAGCAGGGGAGGAAAAATAAAGTAACTCCATTGCATGTAATTAGTTCCATCCAGTACCTAGAAACTGCAAAGGGTGTTCCCTTCCCATAAGTCCCAGGCAAAAGGGAATCATCTTCCAAGACAATTAATAAATACATCTCTTACTTTTTATATTCAAATAATTATAACACATTCTACTCAAAAAGTGTCACATATAGGATTTTATTTTTTAAATACCAGTATTTGTAATTCTATTGTCCTACCCTTGGTAAATTTTGAATTCAAAAATTTGTCATGGCAAAAGCTTTATATAGTATCAGACTTCTAAAAATTAATGCAAGCCTTGCACTTTCTTTCTCTTTGGGAGATTGGTGTTTTGTTAATTTCAGTGTGGCAAACTAAAGAGATACACCGTTTGACTTTGAGATTAAAAAAATACAAAAACATTTCAGTCCCATTTTGGAAAGCTTATATCCCTAGGAAAGTGCTTAAGAGAAAAGTCTCAGTAAAATAACCATCTATTTGATGGAGCATCATACATTTTTTCAACTCTTTAAATGTCCTGGTAACATGTTTTTAAGATAGCTTTCCTGAAACAAAGTAATTATTTTTCTTTTTCATACTAACGAGAGATTTTAATTCGGAGGAAAAAAAACTGTGCATTTGATACTCAAGAAGTATCCATATGTGCAAAACAGAAAGAAGTGGAATAAAGCAGCATAATAGAGACATTTGCCTTTATTTTAGTAGATTGCTTGAGAAAACTAAAAACAAAACCAGAGCTAAATTGGCTAAAATAGTTAAAAATGAGTTAAACTGCACTTTAAATAGACATTAAGCTCAGAGGCGATGCTGTAGTCATCATGTCGCCTTTAACTGTAGCCTCTATTGTCAATGTGTATTTTTTCTTTAATTATAAAATGCTAACATTGGCCAGTCTGGTGGATGAATGCATTAGTATGCTGGTGCACTGACCATCTTGCTTCTATAAATACTGGGATCTGAATTGCACAACTGATGTGGCAAAGGTCCAGATTTCAGTTGCCACTCCCACTGGGGTGGGGGGGGAGGAAATGAAGCTTTTACACAACTTATGTCTGCAGTTGGTTAGAGTTAACTGAGTGTGCTGGAAAAATCTTGTCAGCAGCATAGCAGTGAATCTTGGTTTTGGTCAAATGTGGGGTTTAGCCTTAAAAACAAGGACTTCTGGTAAATATATATATTCTCACCATAATGTAGGCATTAAAAAACAGCCTTCTGCATGTTGAAAATCCAACCCTCTTTGTACTGCTGTTTTCTTCCATCTCCCACAAGAGAAAAATAACAGTAAAATGTCAAATACCCATTCAAATTGCATCTAAACTAGAGGAATATTCCTATCTGTTGCCTCACAGAATATACAAACTTCTGCAGAATTTTATTTAACTCCCTGGAATCAGTACTCAGGAGACTAAAATGAAGCTATTCAAAACATTTAGTGTGGCATGAATTTGAAATCCCAGTTAGCAATGCTTTTGTTTTTCAGTTGAGCTACATCTGTTAACAAGGTAGATAAAAGTAGACAAATGAAAACTCCCTTCAATTGAGTTTTGAAGAACACCTAGGTTCAAGCTGAAATTCTTTCTCTCATCTTCTCCAGTATTGTATATGATGTGTAGTCATGCTGCAGGAGACATGCTAGGTTGCTTTGTGCTATGTTACTGATAAGTCTTCATTAAGGCCAGAATTCAGCAAAGCACATGAGTAATTTCATCCCTATTCAGAAAAGCATTTAAGTGCAAGCTTAAGTGCTTTGCTGAATCAGAGCCAAGAGTCCTGATCCTGCAATAAGATTAGTGAAGGCCGATCTGTGCTCCTGCATGGACCCCCACTGAAGTCCAAGGGACCCTGCATGGGCAGAGGGTTCCCACCTACATGCATCTCCTTGCAGAACTGGGGCCTAAAAGAGATACAGGAATTGCAGCCTTCTTTTGACTCCATGGATGATTTGACAGATATGTCCATGTTCAGTGTGATTTCGTATTTAGTGGCATTTCCTACTGTTGAAACTTTTCAATTATAAATGAAGGATTTCTAACTGAAGAAAAAAAACGATCAAACTGCTTTGAAGTGGGCTTTCTTATATTCCTTTTTCTTTGTAAGCAGGGGTTTCATTTTGCAGAAAATGTCAGACAGGGCAGGCAGTGAGTGACTTGTAGCTCAGCTTTCTTTGAATGTTTGAAAAATGTTAAAACGAATCCATCGCCATTGTCTCTTTATGGCCTACAGACCAAGCGGCTGGTTATTCAATGTTTTAGACCTCCTGTTAGCCAAGCAGAAGCTGGAATTCTTCTTGGTTATGATTCATTGATCATACAGGCAAAGCGTATGTTTAACTGAAAGGAGAATTTTATAAGTCTCTCAGCTTTGATGCTGTTACTGATGCATCCTGAATGCATGAAAAAGGGGAGGAGAAGAAGGGAGGGGGGAAAAAAGCCCCAAACCCTGACTTTCTTGTAATCGTGTAGGTACCAATGACTAATATCTCATGCAGACAAAAGCTAGTTAAAAACTGACTTGAGATAAGCATTCTTCTCCAGTGACTCATCTTCCCCAACAATAATAGAAATAGAGCCCCTGTTTATGAGAGAGCTGATGTGCAAATAGTAGTGTCCATGAAGCTGGGGTTAATTACAGGAAGGACTTTCATGGTAATTGCCAATAAACAACACTTGTCCTCCTTTGAGTTTGTATCATTCTCTGATGAGGAAGTTAGCTCTGGCAATTTGAATAGGATTTTGAACACTTGCACAGGAGGTAGGCAGCAAGGATTGGTGACTAATAAACTCAGCCGTAAAAGATTAGGTAACTGACCACAGCTTACATTTGCTCTCCTTATTTATAAAATGTAGAATTCTAAACAGGGCTAGAAATTTCCTACAGATTGACACTGTCTCAGCATGTAACACAGGGCAGCCAAAGAAACACAAATATATCCACTCAAAGATTAAAACTTACAGCCAGCTAGTCAGGTAGAGATCAGGTCTCCAGAAGGAGCAGAGGGGCAGTAAAATATTCCTTTAAGGCTTGTATTTCATTGGGATGTATAGAAAGCAGATTTCAGTTGTTGAAGGGTGTCCTCTTTAAGAGATTAAAAATGGATTAAAAGTGGGAATGGAAGTGAAACCATGGCAATTAAGCTTGAAAACATTCTGTTGAAATCTCAGCCAGTGTGTCATTTTCAACTGTAAAAGGAAGAGACTTTAGATATTTTAATTAAAAATAAAAAAAAAAAGGTACTGGGCCTATGGTATGCATTTTATGTAATGGATTACAGGGGGGGGAACTCTGTGTATGGTCTATGCCTTTTAACTCCTGCTGACTGTATTCCTCTCACAGGAACTGCCAACAGAACACAGTGCAGGAGGTGGTCAGGTCTTAGTGTGTGCTTTTTTCAATACCGCATAAGTATCTTTATCTTAGCTATGTTTGTTAAATCAATTAAATGACCATATGGAAGTTAATCCACAACTGATTTACTTTTGTAGTGTGACAGTATGAACACATGGGATTCTTCATCAGCATAGAAATTACAAAGTAGTGCTTTGGTAAACGTTAGGATGGATTTGGAGCTGTGTGGACAACAAATCCACCCTCCCCATTAACAAAATTATTCTGTATTATTTAAATATTATTTATATTTGGTATTCAAAACACTTCCCACCATAGAAACAAACAAACAAAAAAGAATTTAAAACTTTACCCTACTTTAATGAGAGATTCAGAGTTCAGTCTGGTTAGTAGTTGTTAAATTTCATGCTTCAATGTTGATAGGTATCACTTACATTTGAAAAGTATTTTAAATACTAGCGACTTTTTATGGTTAGGACTTGTAAGATGAATAAGGGCTGGGGGGAGTCTAGAGTTTGAAAATAACAGGATTTAAGAAAAAAAATTCCAATGAATCTTGCTAACATATTGAGCCCGATTCTGAAATCCTTATTCAGGGAAAACTCCCATTGCAGTCAATAGGAGTTTTCTCTGTGGAATTTAGTGTGTGTCTGTCTGCAGAACAGCAAATAAACAAACAGATGCTGTATACCTCGATAATTAGACAACAACACAAAGCTAAATTCTTTTAGTAATACTAATCCTGTATGTAACATTTGCTGAGGGGAACAGGGAGGAAGGGACCTCTCCCTCTTTAGGTGGCTTGTGTATAAACTGACTGGAGTTTTAGCCACTATCCAGACCCCTTCAACTCAACAGGAGCCCTAGCATCCATGAAAGGAGAAGTGGAGCCATCATCCCCCCCAACCCTACACTGGACAATTCTGCTTGGAGGGGTTTGCTGGTATTGGGGAAGTATTCTGCACCCCATAAAGGGACCAACACCTCTCTTCACTCTGTAGGGTGGAACAGGTGCACAAACCCTTGTGTAGGGCTGTGCTTTGCTGACACAGCTTACAGGGAATAAAGATTGGGGAAGTATTCACAGCAAATAGTGTATTCTGTCAACTTAGCTATTTGTTCTGTTTGTGAATTATCTCCTGACAGACTTAGAGTTTTAAAGGTTTGTTCGTTTTCCAGAATTACTTGGATGGTTCATGCAAATATTTGTTACTTTATGGATTGTGTGGGAAATATTTGTCATGACTATTGTTGAGTGTTCAATATTCCTAATTCACTGGCCACCCTGCACCATTTTATTATTATTATTTATTTGTCTCACCATGGATCAGTTAGGTCAGATAGGACCAGATTTTGATAGCAGTACTCAGGTTGAATTGTATCTCATTCCAGGAGTAGTGTCTTGAAATCATTAGGACTATTCCTGGAGTAAGGCCCCCATTCATGGTGAGTATCAGAATGGGCCCATGGTACTGTATTTGCTCCCTGACTGGATGCCTCCTAAACCCACCAAGAACTTTCCAGATAACTGCACAGAGACTTGCAGGAATACATATTCAAATGAATCTTTGCATGATTTGTTTACAGCTCTTTCTACAGCCAAGCTTGCATAAATGTGAGTGACAAGTAAATGCATGGGGTCATGGATACTGTAGTGAGTCTGTGGTTCTTATTCAACCAGATGTTACCAAATATTTTTGCGGTATCCCCCCTGCTGTAACAGCTGGACAAAAGTTTTGCATCAGAACATTTTTGATAAAATATCATAGACTATCAGGGTTGGAAGGGACCTCAGAAGGTCATCTAGTCCAACCCGCTGCTTGAAGCGGGACCAATCCCCAACTAAATCATCCAACAGATTTTTGCCTCATATCCCTAAATGGCCACCTCAAGGATTGAACTCACAACTCTGCGTTTTGCTGGCCAATGCTCAAACCACTGAGCTATCCTTCCCCCCGTTGGAAGAGGGCTTTTTCATTAAAACAGAAATTTTCATGAAAAAATCTACTTTTTGATAAAAATGGAAAAAAATCATTTTTGTTGATGGGGGAAAAAAAAAGTTTCCCAACCAGCTCTAGTAGCAAGGTGTGCCCGGAATCAGAATAAATCTACAGAAAACTGTTGGACCCAGTGTCAAGCTTGAGAGCTTGAGAACTGGCTTTTACAAAGCTTGTGTTTAAGTATAATTTGCCTGTAGGATCTCTCTCTTCAGAGCAAGACGTGCAGCCTTAAGTGAACCTCAGAGGAATTTGGAAGTTCTGGACAGAAGATTCCAATGGATCTTAAGAAAATGAAACATTAGATTCAGCAAAAGTATCTGTAATCATCTTCTTGTTAACATGATTTTAGTTGGGAGAAATTGAGGGAGGGCAAAGGATAAGGCTAATTAAAAGTGACTGGGAGGGAAGGAGGGAAGTAGGTAGGAAAGAAGGATGAAGGTCACTGAAGCCTTGGGTTATGGTGGTTGTTACACAAGTGCTGCTCTGGGCATTTTTAATTTTCACACCTAATATTTTTTTTAATACTCCAACTTTTATGTCTGGGAGTTTATTTCAGCCAGATTCTCTTTTTCTGTGTCCTCTGCCCTCTCTCACTTTAGCGTCTCTTTGTCCTAGTCACATACCAGACCTTGCTCGCAAAAGCCAGGCCAAAACTCCAGGTGGCAGAATACCAGTTACATATAAATTACACTGGAGAGCAGCATTCAGGCACATTTTTTTGTCTAAATGATATAAAAAAAAATCTGACTTTCTCATTGCATAAATCTGGACAGAATCTACCTCACAATGTAACATTGGCGTAGTTTAGTGTGTAAACACAGAATTATCCGAAAAGGTTCAGCGTTCCAAATGCAAAACCCCTTTTTTCATCTTTTCTGAATGAAGTGATATATTTGTGGTCAGAAAATTACAGCAGAGGGGCCCAGATGAACTCCTGTTTCAGCAGAAAACTTGTTGCCACCGAAATGGGTAGTGGCATAAAAACTTTCACATCAAATTAATAATGAACTGGGGAATTAAACTCTTTTTTATTTATATCATTTATTGTTTTTCAGCTTAAAATTGAAGGAAAAAATAGGGCACAAAATATATACATACACAACAACCTATAAAACACACAAAATCAAAATAGTCACGCAGCTCAGAACAACAAGACCGTCTATCATTACATTTAACTAGACTCTTGTTCTCTCAGAATTTTACCCCTTCTCGATTTGCATTGTTACTTAGATAAACATACTATATCTGTGTAACATGTTTAACTTCTTCCAGATTGCTCCCGTTGTGGACTATCAGAAGCACATTCTGCCTTGCATTACACACTGTATATCCAGACTGATTAAATAGGATTGTACAGAGCCTTAGCCAGCATGGAATATGAGGGATGATCCAAAACCTATTGCAGTGAATGGAAAGAGCCCCTTTGATTTTAATAAGCCTTGCATCAGGCCGTAAGCCTTGGGAGAGAACCCTGTTTCCACTGGCCTCAGTGACAGTTTTGTCATTGACTCGAAAGAGGAGAATTCATCCTACTGATACCCAAGTTTTATAGTTTTTCTTGCTTCAAAATGTTCAGAGGGACTATTTGGAGACAGAGGTACTGCTCAAAGTGTGGCCAAGAAAAGCCCTTGAATAGAGCATTTAGATGGAAATATGGATATAAAAAAGCTAGTCCCTCTTGCCCATGAAGTCTGCCAGACTATCTTCTCTCTAGAGAAATTTAGCAGGGAAGGGCACAGTTGGAGGAGTTCAGAGATCTGGTGATCTCCTACAACAGATGTCTGTACATGTTCTTTAAGGTCAAACTCACTCCTTCCCGGGTTTAGGGTTTATCTACAAGATAAATAATATTAATGCAGCCTAAGGCCCAGCCCAAATCATTTCCTCAGGCTTGGCTCTTCTTAGGAGTCCTCATGTGGAGCTTTGCTACGCAGTCATTCCCAGTTCGTGTATAGTCAGGGTGGAGTTAACAAACTGCACCTGCCATAGAGATCTAATATCTGCTAACTGGGTGAGTAAACAGAAAAGTCATGACACTTTATTACAGACACTTTTAGGGTGGGGAGGTTTTTATGATGATGGGGTCTTATTTGGCTATATATTTGTCATGGTGGGAGAGTAGTCCATGGTGTGATTTTGGTGCTTGTAGTTAAGTTATGTGAGAGTGCCCAGAGCATGGCATAGATGCTCACTGTATAAATTCCCAGTGTAAACTTGTGTAGATTCACATGTACTATTCTGCACATGTAAAGCTGGCATAAGATTGCATTTGTGCACTTGCAAGTTGAAAATCAGGCCCCACTGATTTACTATTTAAAAAAAAAAGTGTTGCATATGCATAACCTTTCTTATTTTTCCAGCATTCACTGACCTGAATCCCCTCTTCCCATTCTTGTAACCTGCACATATTTCATACTATACCTTGCCTGCTGTCTAAACCCTTTCTAATTGACTTATCCCTGATGCTGCTTTAACCTCTTAATGGCCTTCACCCCTCACACCTTTTTGTTTTCCTAATCCTTCCTTCATTACTTGCTTCCTATCACTTTCTTCTGAAAATCCACCACCAATTTTCCTTTTCATTTAGCTCTTTGGTTTCCCTCTCTTGCTGCAAACTAGACTTACTCTTGTCTTTAGCCAAGCAAATAGTGTGGTGTGTGGGGGAGAAAAATCTCTAGGAATATTCATTCAGATTTGAGAGCAAATATTGATTCAACTGTGTTTGTGCCTTTCTCTAATTTCTTTCTGCGAATGTTTTTAGGCTATGGCTACGCTAGAGAGCCTACAGCGGCACAGCTGCACCGATGCAAGCTATGTAGTGTAGCTGCTCTAAGTAATCCATCCCCCAATGAGCCGTGGTAGCTGTGTCAGGAGAAGCTTTCCCACTGTCATAGCACTGCCCACACTGGCACTTAGGTCTGTGTAACTTATGTCGCTCAGGGGGTACCTTCACTGCCGGGAGCTGTGGGGACCTCTAGAGGTGGCGGGGGTACCCCGCAGCTTCCAGCCCCGCCGGCAGCAGGGGACCCTGCAGCTCCCCACCACTGAAAGTCATGGAGGTCGTTGGAAGTCACAGATTCCATGACTTCCGCGACCTTCGTGACTAAATCATAGCCTTAAGAATGATCAATAATAATGCAGAAAACGTGGATATGTTCAATAGATATTTCTGTTTTGTATTTGGAAAAAAAAAACAAGTGAGCTCAGTTTTGAAGTCAAAAGAGGAATATGTTAGGGCTGTGTCATGTCTGCTATCCTCTTCAACATTGCCATTGACTGGGTAATGTGGCGTACAACAGAAGATGTGCCCAAAGGCATTAAATGGACACTCTTCTCATCCCTTGAAGACCTGGACTTTGCAGATGATGTCGCTCTCCTATCACATACACAACACCATATACAAGAAAAAACAACTTGACTCAACGCATCCAGCCACCAAATTGGACTGAAAATCAGCTGCAATAAGACAGATATCATGACCTTTAATATTGCCTTACCATCACCAGTGCAGATAGAAGATTATGTTCTCACCAATGTAGAAATATTTACATACTTGGGCAGCACCATCAGCCAGGACAGTGGAACAAGCCAGGACATTTGGAACAAAATCAATAAAGCCAGGAACTTAAATACAGTCTGGATATCATCAAAATACAACACCAAAACCAAACTCAAGATTTATCAGAGCTGTGTACTTTCAGCACTACTTTATAGTGCAGAATGTTGGAGAATGAGAAAGTATGACATGTCCAAACTGTCTTCATTCCATACAACCTGCCTCAGAAAAATATTCCATATCTTTTGGCCCAGAACAATCTCAAACCAAGACCTATTGATACAGTGCAGCCAAGAGGATCTGAGCACCATGACTGGCAGGAGGCGTTGGAGATAGATTGGTCACGTGCTTCGGATAGAAACTGATTCCATCACCAGAGTAGCAATAAGATAGACACCTGAAGGCAAGCTAAAATGAGGCCGTCAGAAAAAACATGGCGAAGAGCTGTGGAAGCCGAGCTGAAAAACCTGGGGCACAGCTGGGGAACCATTGAAACAGAAACAGACAGGAGTGGAGGAGCTTCATCACTGCCCTAAATGCCAGAGACGTAATAGGAACATGTATTGGGAGCATAAGCTTTCGTGGGTAAGAACCTCACTTCTTCAGATGCAAGTAATGGAAATTTCCAGAGGCAGGTATAAATCAGTATGGAGATAATGAGGTTAGTTCAATCAGGGAGGGTGAGGTGCATGGGAGGTCCACTTCCTAGACACCACAGTACAAATAAGCGATGGCCACGTTAACACCAGCCTATACCGAAAACCCACCGACCGCTACGCCGACCTTCATGCCTCCAGCTTCCACCCCGGACACACCACATGATCCATCGTCTACAGCCAAGCGCTGAGGTACAACCGCATCTGCTCCAACCTCTCAGACAGAGACCAACACCTACAAGATCTTCACCAAGCATTCTCAAAACTACGATACCCACACAAGGAAATAAAGAAACAAATCAACAGAGCCAAACATGTACCCAGAAGCCTCCTGCTACAAGACAGGCCCAAAAAAGAAACCAACAGAACTCCACTGGCCATCACCTACAGTCCTCAGCTAAAACCTCTCCATCACATCATCAGTGATCTACAACCCATCCTGGACAATGATCCCTCACTTTCACAGACCTCGGGAGACAGGCCAGTCCTCGCCCACAGGCAACCCGCCAACCTTAAGCATATTCTCACCAGCAACCACGCACCGCACCATAACAACTCTAACTCAGGAACCAACCCATGCAACAAACCTCGATGCCAACTCTGCCCACATATCTACACCAGCAACACCATCACAGGACCTAACCAGATCAGCTACATCATCACTGGCTCATTCACCTGCACATCCACCAATGTTATATATGCCATCATGTGCCAGCAATGCCCCTCTGCTATGTACATTGGCCAAACTGGACAGTCACTACGCAAGAGGATAAATGGACACAAGTCAGATATCAGGAATGGCAATATACAAAAACCTGTAGGAGAACACTTCAACCTCTCTGACCACACAATAGCAGATGTTAAGGTAGCCATCTTACAGCAAAAAAACTTCAGGACCAGACTCCAAAGAGAAACTGCTGAGCTCCAGTTCATTTGCAAATTTGACACCATCAGATCAGGATTAAACAAAGACTGTGAATGGCTATCCAACTACAGAAACAGTTTCTCCTCCCTGGTGTTCACACCTCAACTGCTAGCAGAGCACCTCACCCTCCCTGATTGAACTAACCTCGTTATCGCCATACTGATTTATACCTGCCTCTGGAGATTTCCATTACTTGCATCTGAAGAAGTGAGGTTCTTACCCACGAAAGCTTATGCTCCCAATACTTCAGTTAGTCTTAAAGGTGCCACAGGACCCTCTGTTGCTTTTTACAGATTCAGACTAACACTGCTACCCCTCTGATACGTAATAGGAACATGATGATGATGATGATTTTGTCCTATCCTCAGAAGTTAAGGACAATTTTTCTCCCTCCCCCTTGTAACAACCTTTTATGTACTTGAAAATTATGACCCCTCTCAGTTGTCTATTCTCCAGACTAAACAAATCCAGTTTTTTCAATCTTCCCTCATAGGTCATGTTTTCTAGATCTTTAATCATTTTTGTTGCTCTTCTCTGGACTTTTTCAAATTTGTCCAAATCTTTCCTGAAATGTGGCACCCAAAACTGGACACAATACTCCATATGAGACCTAATCAGCGTGGAGTAAAGTAGAAGAATTTTCTTGTCTTGCTTACAATACTTCTGCTAATACATCCCAGAATCATGTTTGCTTTTTTTGCAACAGTATTACATTCTTGACTCATATTTGGCTTGTGATCCACTATGACCTCTAGATCCCTTTCTGCAGTACTCCTTTCTAGGCAGTCATTTCCCATTTTGTATGTGTGCAACTGATTGTTCCTTCCTAAGTGGAGTACTTTGCATTTGCCCTTATTACTTCAGACCATTTCTCCAGTTTGTCCAGCTCATTTTGAATTTTAATCCTATTCTCCAAAGCACTTGCAAATCCTCCCAGCTTGGTATCATCCACAAACTTTATAAGTGTACTCTCTATGCCAATCATCTAAATCATTGATGAAGATATTGAACAGAAACAGACCCAGAACCGATCTCTGCAGGACCCCACTCGTTATGCTCTTCCAGCAGGATTGTGAACCACTGATAGCTACTTTCTGGGAACGATTTTCCAACCAGTTATGCACCCACCTTATAATAGCTCCATCTAGGTCGCATTTCCCTAGTTTGTTTATGAGACGGTCAAGCTTTACTAAAGATAAGATATACCACATCTACCACTTTAAGGTGGTAGATTCAAGGAGCTCCAAATAGTTTAACAAAGAAAAGGTTAAGGAGTGCTTTGATTAGTCCAGGGGCATGCCTACATAGCATTTTGAAGCAAGCCTCAGGCTAGCAGGGCTCACACTAGCTCTCTCTGAAAATAGCTGTACAGACAGCTGGAACTCAGGCTTGAGCTCTAAAGCCTAGGAAGGAGGGGGTGCGCTTGAGAATCTGAGCTCCAGCCCGAGCAGCAACTTCAAAGCGCTTTCTGTAAAGGTCTTTGTAGAGCACTAGTGTGAGCCCTGCTAGCTCAAGTCTGTTGATCCAGGCTGGGAGGTTTGCTCCCATTCACTCCAAAATGCTGTGTAGACACTAGGGTGACCAGATGAGATGAAGAAAATACCGGGGCACTGGGGGGGCAAAAAAAAAAAAAAAAGCCAAGTGCTGCTGGCTGGCCGAGCAAAAAAAAAAAGCCGAGTCATCCCGGCGGCGCAAAATATCGGGACAAAAATTGCGTCCCGACCAGAGATCGGTCGAGACGCGGGACAAACAGTTCAAAATCGGGACGTCTAGTCACCCTAGTAGACACACCCTGTAAGTACCTACATGGGAAACTAATATTAGGTAATGGGCTTTTCAATCTAGCAGAAAAACACATCTGTGGAACCTAGATAAGATACACAGTCATTCACAATAACACCACCTTCCCACTATAATTGATAGTATCAAGTCTATACTGAGTTTTTCTAAATTTTAACAGTCTATTATTGAATATTTAACTAGAAACATTAAAAAAGAATTTGCAACATGCTCTTCATCAGAGAGTCAGATTCTGGCTGAGGAACCTCTTCAAGCTTGTAAGCTTGAGCTATGATTCGATCAATGATCTGTGCCTCAATTTCCCCTCTCATCCTTTGCCAGCCTTGTCTTTTTAGACTGCAAGCTCTTTGGGCCAGAGACCATCCCTCACTATGTGTTTGTATAGCACCCAGCACAATGAGGCCCTAATCTCAAAATAAAAACTGAAGTCATTCACAGGCCCACCAGAAAATATCAAAATATAGTTGTGAGGTTTCATGTGTCTCTCAACATAGCATGGTTTATTGGACTGATCATGCAACTTGGAGCTAGAAACTCCGGAGTACTATTCCTTGACCTTATCCTTTCTTGTTCTTTTCACTCTTAGTATTTGCTGATGTAAACTATAGTAGAGCATTAAAAGAACATTATAATTGCAAGGTCAAGCACTCAACAATGTGGAAATGTCTGAATGAAAGTTGTCTCGGCAATCTCATTTTTGCCTTCTTTTGCATATGCATTATGACGAAGTCTTGAATTACGTGATCACGTTCTATTTTTTCCATGGTACCCCTGCCTCAGCCAGTGCACAGGAATGAGAACCAGGCTCCGTGAGTCAGTCAGTAAGCAGTTCCATCCATAGCGTGTGGTTGCAATAATTACTATTTTCCTTCCTTTGGAGAACCAAAGATAAGAGATTTACGTTTAGAACTCACAGTGATGAAGTTCACATTAGTCATAGAATCATAGTCATTGAGTTATGTCTAAAAAAAGTCCGTTTAAATATTTACAAACTAGTGGAAATTCTTAGGCTCTCTGAGGGATGCAGCATCTCATCTAAACTCTCTGTAAGTGGCTGTAGACTTTTTTTTATAAGCAACATTCCCTGCTATTCTCTGCAATGTTATTTGCTTAGCTTTAGGCAGAGACTTGCATTTCAGGTGCAGCGTGTTTGTGCTTCTTGAAAAGAAATTGTTTTGTCTGTGTTTGGTTTTGCTAGCCTCTTTCTCAGCTGTTTAATGGACAACCAGTTTATTTTATTTATCTGACAGGGATTCTTCATATTGTTTCAGGTTATCAGCACTCTCTTGCAGATCATATTACAGCTTGTGCTAGGATTTGACCCTCACCAGGGTTCACTTTAAATCAGATCCTTATCATTACTGCAGTGATAAATAGAGATGCTTTGGAAGCAGTATACAGATTATTTATTTAGTGCCTCTCTGTATCATGTTTTATACAACCAGGGATCAATGTCAGACCTTTATGGATATAGCTTAGGTTGCATTCAGTAACTACAACCTAAAGCCCTTTAAATAATGTTAACTTAATAGCTGACGTTTTTATGAAATAAGTCTGCAAGGGGTGGTGGTGGTGAGCGGGGAGGATATATCAGTGCTCTGCAATGTGGAAGATTTTGATTCTTTAGTTTCAGTCCAAACCTATGGGGATGTTTTGGTTTAACAACTGCCTGCCTCTCTGGTCTGCAGTGTAAAAAAAAAAAAAAAAAAAAAAAGACAAATGCTTTTAAGAAAAAACTGAATTCCATACCACAAGGGTAACCCTAGAACATAGATTTTAATGCTACTTACTGAGAGCCTGTAAAGAATTTTAATTTTGTTAAGGCCACTGTGTCCTACCTTTGTCTACTGATTTTTGGGAGACTGCTGATCATCTAGTAGCAAACTTTTTTAAAAAATTAACTTTAGGCCCAATTAGATCACCTTTACTGACTTGGAATGTTACCTTACTCTGGAAGTAGTTCCTTTGATTTCTATAGGACTTCTCCCAGAATAAGCTACTACTCAGCATGAGTAAAGGTGACGGAATTGTACTGTTTATATGTTCTCTACTTTTTCCATACTCTCATGCTGATATTAGAGTTCAGATCATATCTTAAGCAAGTAGCATGCAAATTTTTGAATGCAGGAGCCAAAGGATTGTGAAAAGTAGAGTTAGATGAAGCAAATGAATTAAACTACTCATAGATGAATGACAAGTGTTTCGCATGGGTTTGGATTATATAGCTGGGAATTTTGCTGAAAATATATTTTTTCATAGGAGATTTCATAATCTTAGAAACTAGTTACTGAAAGGATCTTGTATTGTTACGAGACATGGGCTGAGGAGGTACTGTTCAGATCCAGATTCATTTTTTAATTAGGGTTTGGGATTCAAGCTTTAGGCCAGATCAGGGCTAGGATTTGGGTTCGGATTCAGATATATAGATACCAAACTCTAATGAGTTGATCTAATCAGATTTCAATCCAAATAGTGAAAATCTCACAAATTCAGTTCTTTACACAAAATTTCTCCCATATTTCAGTTTAGGATCTGATCCAGAAACAAAAGTCACATGGATGGGTTTGAGTGTGGCAATTTCAATCCGACAGCCACCATATCTCGCAAGAATGATCAAAGACAATTCAAAGGGATTCCAAATTGAAGTTCAAGTTCTAATGTTCCTCTCTAATTGGCATAGATCACCGCGTCCATCTTTCTGACAATGTACAATTGTCCTCTATTGTGTATTTTCGGGTTTTACCTCGTTCAAGAAATTCAATACAGTTACCTAGAAAATAATCTTATTCATTGTATTTCTGCTTCTGTCTTTACTCCAAACTATGATTAACATGGGCAGGTGAAAAATAGAAAATAACAAAAAAGAAAGGTTAACTAAACTTTTTTATCCTCAACAAATAGAGTTGCATTTATCTCAAAAGCCTGCCATGGTATTGGCCTAAGCACCTCTGTTCAAGACCATGATCTCCCTTGATAGCCTGTTTCCATAGCAACTATGAAACGTTTTAGGTTTAAGCTCATGAGAGAGCATTGTGGGGAGCTGGTCCCAGAATATGGAACTTTCTTAAATAGGTGTCTGAGGCTGGGCAGGAATTTCCAGCTGACGGGGGGAGAAGTGTGGTGGATATTAAATTGGAACATACGAGGGACCTTATACTGAGGGTGTCAAATATTTTGGCGATGATGATGGGATGGATAGATACATAAATTAGATGCAAATTTTGGTTTGATTCTATATTTGGAGAGAAGTTCAGGTTGATTTTTAATCTATCTGAATTAGTTATCCATTATTTTGCAATGCTGGACTAACATTAGTCAAGTGTTAATAAAACAAGTCATAGTATAGTTTTACATTTTTTCAATGCTGTGTATGTGTTTGTTTCAATTTGTTAAACTGCCATTTCTAGTCTTCTGTAATATTCATTAGATATATAGGAATCAGGGCCGGCTCCAGGGTTTTGGCCGCCCCAAGCAGCCAACAACAACAACAACAAAAAAGAAGAAGCCGTGATCACGATCTGCAGCGGCAATTCGGCGGGAGGTCCTTCGCTCCGAGCGGGAGTGAGGGACCGTCCGCCGAATTGCCGCCGAATAGCTGGACGTGCCGCCCCTCTCCGGAGCAGCCGCCCCAAGCACCTGCTTGCCAGGCTGGTGCCTGGAGCTGATCCTGATAGGAATATTACCTAGATTGTAGCTGCACTGATTCTGAGGCCAGAAGTTGTCCTTATGATCATTGAGTTTGACCTCCTAATAATATGGGCCATAGAATGTTTACATCAAGGCCAATTACATGTGACTGAACCAGAACGTATCTTTTAAAAGAGGGTGCCACTTGCTTGTTTGGTTTATATGATTTGTTGTTTAGTTGGGTACCTACTACTGGAGAATGATATGTTGGGTACAGCAGGTTACATGACTTACCTTGCAAAGGTTGAAGTAGTGCCTTTCAAATGGATTCAGTAAAATGTATGAGTATATTACAAAATAAAATGTACAAGTAAAAGAAGACGGTTCCTTTTGGCCACTTTGTATGAACAGATAAATGAATTTTTCAGAAATGCTGCTTCAGAACAAACAGCAACTAGAGTCATGCTGACCTATTCAAATATTTAGTCTATCAGCAAACCTGTGAATCACTCGCTCTGGTACCTAGACTGTCCCTGATATGATATGAGTCACTTCCAGATTCTCATTAATAAAGCACATACCTGTGTTATAAAATGCATGTGCCTTTCTGTGCTCCTGGCTCCCCCTGAATGATACACCTCACACCCAAGACCAGGTTTGAGAGGGTTGTAGGTGAATATTTCAAAAAGCTCTGGATATCAACTGTTAACACCAACATGTCATTTTGTCTTAATGGAGCTTGACAAATACTAAGTTGAAGAGTTAAAAATAAATGAAAAGCAGTCACTAGATAACAGAGGACCATTTGCAGGTCTCCAAATCCAAATGTTCATCATAAAGAATGAAAAGCTTCTGCTCGGTAGGTGACTACATTGTGGTGATTACAACTTCATGTATTGTTAGGTTGAAAATATAATATCTGACACAACTACATTGTATTCCTTTTTTGGTTTTATTTATTCTTTTAAAGAGCTGGAGGTGGATGAAGGAATCCAGGAAGAATGAGGCAAGATGAATTTAAAATAAAGGGGAAATTTTCATAAACTCAGACAAGCATCTCATAAAGCTCTCTTCACTTTGCGAGAGAGCTGGTTTTGCACCAATAGACAATTACAAGAAATAACCTTGTATTTGATGACAAAATGAGAACCCAGCTCTGCTCTTCTAACTCAAGTCCCACGCATTAAGATGGGAGAAGGTTCTTACACCCTCGTATTACAGGTCAATAAAAATTATCACAACATTCAGGGTAGGGAGATGTCATCCCACTGTGCAGTATATCTCCGCCATCATCGCAGGATGAAAAATACGTCTTTTAAAAAGGCTTTAAACCAGACATGCCAAACCCGTGGGAAAAACGCAGGAATTGGGCTTGTTTTTGGCTTAATTGGCTTGTGAGTTGCTTGTTGGCTAGTTTTGGGCTTGTAGCTTGTTGCTTATTTTTGATCAGCTCCCAGCAAGCAGGGGCAAGGGGGGAAGAGAGTCAGGGGTGCACAGCGGGCTCACCACAGTCCCAGACTGCACGCTGGAGGGATTTAATCACATTAAGTGTAGATTGGCTTAGTTTGGCCTTGTTTTGAAATGGGCTTACCTTCATTTTTGGCTTATTGTGGAAGTTGGGGTGCTTATTTACCCGCATGAAAGTTGCTTTAAACCCTACTTTGAAGGGGAAAATGTATTTAAAATTGGAATGGTGGGGGAAGGGGTAAAGGAACGGCTCCTGAATGGCAGTTACTGATATTGTCTCAGTCTAGTGAGAGATTGCTTTAACTCACACACCCTTGTGAGGACATTAATATAGCTCTGTCAGCATGGAGCTGAAACATCCTATAAATCTCCATTTAAAGGCAAATTTGTAAACAATAAAATGTAGAAGCAGTAACATTTTAATTCATATTCAACATGCTGCATGGAATGTTATTTACAATGCAGTGTTAAATGTTAAAACACTTCACAAAATCATCTTATGAGCTCTTATGATTTGGGAGTTGGGGTGGAATTAAGTGCTGGAAAACCAAGTTTAAATAACATTAAGTGTTTTACACATGCTGACAACAGTCAGGCAGTTCCACGCTATTCCACAAGCTTCTCCAAATCCTGTAGTGTTTATTCAGGCAAAATATCCATTGAGATCCATGGGGATTCTGCTGCTTAAAGACAGGAGTGTTCAGCCCTCTAGGTCTGGGATTTTCAAAGAGCCTAGAGAAGATAGATGCCCAGTTGCCACTGAAAGTGTTTGAACTAAGTCCTGTAATAGGTCCTGATCCAAAGCTCATTGAAATCAGTTGGGTATCTTTCCACTTTTGAACTAAGTCTTTGGATCTGCCCCAAGGACACTTTCCAGGAAGAAGTGTTAGCTGTGGGTTGGGCAAGTCCAAAAGCTAGCACCGATTCAGGAAATGTTAACGTTTTCCTAATTATGATGATTGTGGGTCTGGAGCATTTCATGCCATAGGCTGCCGTGAAACCGTAGAAGCCGCAGCCTGAGCCTTTCTGGTCCAAATGGCCGGAAAACCCTGTTTGGAGTGAGGGTGCAATGAACCTACTTCCTACTCCTATAAAGAGTCAGGTAGGAGTGAGGGGGATGGCTCCAGACCAGCCAACCCCTGAATGTATCAGGGGAGGTGGGGAAGAACGTGCTATCGGAACTTCCACCAAAGACATCAGCAAGTAAAAAGGCAGGTGATGGAGTTAAGGGAAAAGAGTTCTGGACTGGCTCCAGCCTGACCAAAATCTTCTCAACTGTTCCTTATCCCTGATGGGCAATCGGATTATCCTGCAGCATGAGATTTGATTATACCCTTATCACTACAGTGATGGGTTCACCTCTAAAGATTTTGAGTTTGGAGTTGATTTTGCAAAGCAACCCAAATTTGTTATTCAGGAATGCTGAACATCTTTAGTGTTGTAAATCCTGAACATGTTTCCCTTTTGCTTCACTAGGTTCTGATTGGATCCTAAAATGCAAATGCCAATACATTGCAAGAAATTCTACTCTTCCAGTATTTCTACTTTGACCAGAAGCAGGAAACCTTTAATTTTTGTCAGAACTGAATAATATTTTAAGAGCAATCAGTTTTCCTTGTTTAAGGTGTGAGCTGACCACTTGAGTGGGTTTCAAGAATCAGTCTTCCCCAGCCTCACCCTCTCACATATATCACTCTGCACAACAGGCTAGGTGCAAAATGTTTGGTTTTGCTTTCTTCTCCCTTGCTCTGAAGCATCAAGTACTGACTACTTTTGAAAAGATGGGCCAATGATCCAATCTGTTATGGCTGATTTTACATCATTGGTTCTTTTCTGGCAGATTGGTTATGACTTCATCTGTCATACCACGCAAGTTAAGAATAATTTTTTTATTATTGAGTATATCGATTTAACAGAATTTTTGTCTTTTGGATGAAACATACATTATAAATACTTCTTTGTTTGCTATATAATATATGTTTATATATCAAGGTTCATTTCCTGATCTGTATTTAAAATAATGGTATCTTCCAGTCATCTAATCTCCTTGAATAAAAGATGAATGCCAGATCATCTCTTTTATGTTTATTTTAACACCCTTTACTGTCATTATGTAATAATCTAGTTACTGGAATTTTACTGAACATATGTTCATGTTAAATACATTAAAACAGTGACTTGAGGATTGTACTATTTTCCTTCCGGGAAATTCCAGTCTCTAAAATGCAATAGTTTATCAGTGGCATATAGTTATTCTTTATCACTGATAACAATAGTTTACACTTTTTTGGTACCTTCCATCCTAAAACATTTTCAGTCTATTGCCATGCATCTCCTCTAAACTAAAGCCACATATTAGTGACAAACAATCAGAAAATTGGTGCTTAGCCAGTGGGGACACAGGTACAACAGTAAAGGAGCAGAAATGTCATCATAGGTACCAGGACAAATCTTAATTTTAAAAAATGCATCATGGTATTCTTAATGACTCTTGACTTAAAGACTTTTGCATTTACAGTCTCATCTTGTTTTTCTGTTGATGCAGAATGTTTCAATGGCTATTAGCCAGGATGAGCAGGGATGTTGTCCCTAGCCTCTGTTTGCCAGAAGCTGGGAATGGGTGTCCGGGGATGGATCACTTGATGATTACCTGTTCTGTTCATTCCCTCTGGGGCACCTGGTATTGTTCACCGTCGATAGACAGGATACTGGGCTAGAGGGACCATTGGTCTGAACCAGTATGGCCGTTCTTATGTTTCAGTGACTTGTGTTTAAATATAGTGGTACCTGAATGAAAAATTGTACTATTACAGACTTTCTATTGTTTAGAGATTTTATGTATTTTAATATCACATCTATCACAATTTGGTGACAAAGTTCTGCATTATTAACATACTCTATTTTGAACCCTGGTCAATGGAATTTAAAAATATATTGAAAGTGTTGGCTGATATATGGTATTAGGTATACACTTTTTTCTAGTTCCTTCTATTTAGATTACAGCATAAACTAAGGCTAATCAGGGAGTTTGACTGAAATCTAGAATCTTGGGCTAAAAATAATCCCAGAAAAATTGAAGCATGTTAAAAGCTGCTCATAACAAATGGTATTGGTGCAAAAAAGAGATTTATTAGATGTGTAGACAAATATTTATTACTATTGTACTTTAGACAGCTTCTCACATTAGATATAATCTAGATGAGATACATCAGTCTAAGCAGGTGCTTATTCAGAGGATAAGAGATGTCATGAAAATCAATCTCCCACTGAGCTGGAAGAGAAGGATTTACAACCATTGCATCCTGTCATAATGATACATGGCAGAAAGACACATGCCCCCTACCTAGAAAATAAAATAGAAATTTGCCACCACCCAGGGAACTATGAAGAAGGCAGCAGTGGGAATGACCTTAAAATATGAAACTGCAATAGTGTCCAGAACGCAAATTCATGAAATTTACATTTTATAGAAGAAGAGAGGAAGGATGATCTTGTGATTAATGCACTAGACTTAAACTCAGGAGCTTTGGGGTCAATTTCTAGCTCTGTCACAGATTTCCTCTGTGACCTTAGGCTAGTCATGTAGACAGTGTATGACCTAAAGCCATTGAAGATTTCTGTTCCCTTCAATAGACAGAGGATCAGTCTCTTAACTTCTTGGTTTCACAGTTCCTAGTGAGTGTAAAAGGGCTAATAGAAGTTTCCTGCAAAGATAAATTCATCAGTGTTTGGGTGGTGCTAGAATATTACAGTGATGAGGGATATGTTCCTATATAGTTAGAATATTTAAATTATTATGCAAGATATAAAAAGAGTGGACAAAGAGTCTGTCAGTATCACAGACTAAGAAGCATTCCCAAAGGAACTATGTTCTGCAGGTTTCATGACCATTACTAGGTCTATTTGATGCATATTTTATCTGCATTAGTTCAGCCATCACTAATCAGAATGTTGAACATGAATAACGTTTTCTCTCCTTCAATAATATGGTACATAAAATGCAGTCGTAAGAAAGGTCCTAATTTGTAACTTCTTCTAACTTTGTTTTAACCACACCATTGCACTGTCACAACTGTGTCCATTGCCATGCAAAAATACAGTACAGTTATCATGGAATGCCTACAGTATATAAGGCTTATATTAAGTACCGTGGGGTTAGTATTGGCTATAACCCAAGAAAAGTACAAACTGACTTCCACTATCAACCATTTAAAATCAATTTGAAGGCATTTGGAAAGCATTTTAAAGAGCAACTAGGCATCAATAAAATTTAATTAATTGGGTCTATGGATGCACATGTAAAGTGAGTGTTAATTGTGCTAGCAATGCTTTTCCATTAAAAATTAAACTCATGATTAGTAACTGAGAAAAAACAAGCCAATGTTGTTCTATAAATGAATCTTTCTTTAATATGTGTCCAGAGTTTAGGTAACATAATCATAATTCTCCATGTGCTTTGTTAAATGTGAGCATCAATATAGTGCAGATAGATCAAGTGCCATTCGTCTTAATATTTCATAACCATGACACGGACAGCTGTCGATGCAAGTCATCTATTTGAACTGCTTTTTCTTTGACTATGGAAGGTCCTCCCTTCATAATTAAGAATACCTAGCATATTAGAGAGATTAGGCTGTCAGAATCCACATTTGTAGGATTGACAGTTTTGTGCAGGGAAGAAATTGTAATTTGGGTAATTTACCTATGATGATTACCTGGAAGTGATAACATAAGAAGATGAGTATCCCCAGAGGAAGTGCAGTCCAGGGGTTAGGACACTGGTGTGGGACTTGGAAGATCCAGCTTCAATTCTTACCTCTGTCACATACTCCCTGTGTGACCTTAGACAAGTCTCTTACCCCCAGATTTTTAGAAGTACAGTAACTCCTCACTTAATGTCTTCCCGCTTAACCTTGTTTCAAAGTTACGTTGCTGCTCAATTAGGAAACATGATCATTTAAAGTTGTGCAGTGCTCCCTTATAACGTCGTTTGGCTGCCTGCTCTGTCCACTGCTTATAAGATTCTGTGGAAGAGCAGCAACTTTACAAAGGAGCATTGCACAAGTTTCTCTTCTCTGACTCCCCCTCCCCCCCCACCCTCCCAGCTTCCCCCACTTCCAAACAGCTGTTTGGTGGCACTTAGGACTTTCTGGGAGGGAGGGGGAGTAGCAGAGATGCAGCGCTTCCCCGCTCCTCCCCCTCCCTCCCAGAAAGCGCTGCATCTCTGCTACTCCCCCTCCTTCCCAGAAAGTCTTAAGCACAAAGCGCTGGGTGGGAAGGGGAAAAGCAGGGAAGCGTCTTGTCTCCGCTCCTCCCACTCCCTCCCAGAAAGTCCTAAGTGTGAAGTGCTGGGAGGGAGGGGAAGATGCGGGGAAGCGCCATATCTCCATTCCTCCCCCTCCTTCACAGAAAATCCTAAGGGCTGCCAAACAGCTGTGCAGCGTGCTCCGGAGAGGAGGTGGAGTGGGGACAGGAAGAGGCGGGCCTGGAACATCCCCTGGCAAAGTCGGTGCCTGTTCTTCGGGGAAGCTGCTGCCGCTGCTGCTGCGAAGGTGCTTCCTAGCGTCCTTGCCTGTAGCGGGCTGTGCCTGTGTGGGGTAAGCCAAGGGCACTTCCCAACTACAGTACAGTATATAATGCCTTTTGTCTGCCCCAAAAAATTTCCTTAAAACTTAACCCCCCGCATTTACATTAAATCTTATGGGAAAATTGGATTCATTTAACATCATTTCACTTAAAGTTGCATTTTTCAGGAACATAACTACAACGTTAAGTGAGGAGTTACTGTATTTAGGGGTTACTTTGCTCAATGTTGAAGTCAATGGGAGTTAGGCGCCTGAATACCTTTAAAAAAACTAGCTTTTAAGTGAGTTAAGAGCCTACGTCCCAATGTCAGAAGGGACGTAGGCATTTAGGAGCCTAAATTCCATTGATATTCGATGATACTCCAAAGTAGGGATTTGAGGCTGAGTCTCATACATCTCAGATGTGTACTCTAACCACTAGGCTATTGGATACAAGGGGGGCACTACCATCACACTTCCTGTGAATGGTGCCTAAATCCTCGGTACATCTAGCCCCAGAATAGAAATTTTGCCTTTTGTGGGCTCTGGAGTGAACTGGGTCCCATTCCTAAGCTGTAAGGGCAAGTCAGCTTGTTGCAGAATGCTATTCGTTATGCATGAATTTACAAGTATTGTTTTAATAAATGATTTTTATGAATGTATTCTTCATCTTGAGTTTGGCTCTTGGAGGAGGAGCCATACAGAAAACAATATTCTTCTAAGGGATTCAACCCATTTAAAATAGATCAAGCAAAGTGTGGCCAACAGAGTAAATACCAACATCCACAAATTTATTACATAGATATCTGATTTTTCTTAAGAAACCAGTAGCCAGGTATTTTTGAATAGAGGTGTATGTGCGGGGGGGGGGGGGCAGGTTGAAAGGGACAGATTAAAACTGCTTGTAGTTGTTATACAGAGAAGAAAAATAAAGAAGAGTACTCAACAGTTTCCATGTCAGGCTTTGGACCACTTTAATTTCCCTTTTACTATAGGTCTTTACCTGTATTAGGGGAGCCACCTGTTTTCTCTACTTCTTTTTATGCTTTTTGACATTGTGTAAAGAAAGGCAAAATAATAGGTGCAAACAGAGTTGTATCACAGCCTTTCTACAGTGGGCATTACTCCTTCTCCAAATTTAACATCTCACTCACAGTCTGAACACTGTGGTGTGTATCCTGTGGATTCATACCAAGACAAGAAAAGCCATTGCAAAATGCTCTACAGCAGCACAATTTTAAAGGTATATGTTTAAATTTCACCCACAAAACTGATGTGCTCCCTTGTGCTTAGAAATCAGGAAAATGTGTATACCAGTAGGTAGTTAGGCACTTGGTCCCCAGTTCAGCAAAGCAATTTGCTTGTGCTTAAATTCCATTGGCTTCAAGTTAAAGTTAAAGATAAGCATGTGCTTAAGCATTATGCTGATTGGGGTATTAGTTGCCCTAACTGCAGGATAAATCTGAGATTTGCTAGCTCAATGGGTGCAACTAATATTCCCACCTTCCAAAATCTACCCTCCCAAAGGCTTGTCTTAGGGCCACTTTTATTGTCAATGAGTGTCCACATGGGGTTTTAATGCAGTTTAACTAGTCCACTTTAAAAATTAATTTTGAATAATTTTCCTGAGTGTTTTCTCATAGAAAAGCCCTAAGATTGATTTGTTTCCCTCTTCTCTATTCATATAGTAAGATACCCTTCCCAGTCTCACGCATCGACCTCCGAACACCTTCGTACATCAAAGTACTGATGTCTACTAATTCTGTTTAATTAGTTTGTCATCCTTAGTTAGGGTAGTGACTGACACGTTGGAAATGGAACTTGGTATATACAATAACTGAAACAATAATATGGAGCACTATAAGAAAACAGTATGTCTAGTTTCTAAGTATAAAATTTGTTTTATGTTTTACCATTCATTGGTAGTTCAGCATGGGCTTGGTTGTTGTGTCCCCCTACCCCCCTCCCGCCCCGCGCAAATGACAGGTTTGGATGCACATCTTAGCAAAATCTGAACTCCAAAGTCAAGAAAATATGAGTGTAGAAATTAAGCTGAGGAATTGGTTAAATTGTTATAGTTTTGAACATGTACTTACCAATATATTTTGTTTATTACAACCATAACAATGCCATTCTCTGAAGCATATCTAGAACTATAAATTCTTTGATCTAATTGATTTTATACCTTGAAACATGACCAGTGCTTAAATAAATCATAATGTATTATATATTTCATGCAGTCACTTTCCACATTAGGAAATTTGTATAAAAGTATAAAAATGATTTGTGTCTTTCCATCTTTTTTCTAAAGATAAAACTTCATAATAGCAAGTGAAGCTTTAGAAAGCAGCACAAAGGGAAGTAGAAGAGTTGCTAGTAATCCTTGTATTTTGATTTTCATTGTTTTATTTAATACCCTGAGTTCCTGACCTTATGGGTTTTTAATGACCATAGCCAATTATGTAGAGCTAGATTTAGCCCTTGTCTTATCTCCTGATGGGGAAGTGAGGGACCGTCAGACCTTGTCTCAGTCTGCTTGGATTTTGGGTTCATGTTTAGTGCTGACTACTGCCCTTGCATCCCCAGATAGTCCATCCTGCAAGCAGGAAGACAGATAATTTTGGTTTCTCCCTCCTATTTGCTGCCCCCAGACACAAGTGGAGATGTAAACTGCACCTTTTCAAGGGTAGGATTAACTTCACTTTCTCTTGGGAGCAAGAGGGAAGCAGGGAAGAAATTGTAACAAGCACAAATGGTTCTGTGACACCGATAAATCCTAAGGATTGCTCTAACCCTGAGACTTTATCAATGTCATGGAATCATTTGCCTACTTCATGAATTCACAGTGGCATCCACCTCTTCATAGCCAGCATGTGCCAGACCCTAAGCCTCTTTGTAAACTACAATTAAATATTTAAGGCTGTTTTCAAATGTGCCTTAAACCAGGCTCTGTACCTGCAGCTTTCCATACACAGTCAACTGAAATGACAATGAAATGAGATGGGAAAAGTCTGCATTTGGGCTTCTGTGTGGTCCATGGCTGTAAATGCTGTTTGCCCACACAAATGATTGATTGTGCATGCAAAATTATAGGCACAAATATAAAGCCCCTTTCTGATAATGTGGTCCTTATAATTCAGTAAGCAATCAGCTGCAAAGATTGAAGATGCAGTAAGAGTCTCCTCATGTGAGACTTCCAAATTTGCAAGGTGGTTACAATTAATAACTACGGCCCATGTTCTTCTTTTCAACATGTTTTGTTGCATCAGTGAGTTCCTTTTCAGGTTATGATACTACTCTCTTGAACCGTTCTAGTTCTTGCTGTTGTGTCTGACTAGAAGTTGCTTAGGGTAGACTTATGGCAAAAGGATGTCAATTTCATATGAATGGCTCAATCATTGCTGACATTTGTTATCCATACCCTGAACTTCCTGAGACTGAAATATCCACAGCTTGTGCCTTGAAAGCTACAAAACAACCATATTGGTTTATTTTACTATCAACAGGCAAAAGGCTTTCTTTTTCTGCAGAGCTTAACCATCATTTATTCTCTGCCAACTGAGGGAATTGTGGTCTAGTGGATTTGGCAAAGGATTGGGAGTCAGGAGATCAGTTTTCTTACCCTGGTTCTGACATTAGCTCAGTAGCTGAGTAATCCTGTAAAGTCACTTTACTTCTCTTTGCTTCATTTTCACCGTCTGTTACTTGTGGACAATTAGATTTACTGGAGCTTTTTGCAAAACAATGTCAGCTGTTGACATATGTTGTTTTTCATAAAAACATATGCCTTTTTCTGTGTTTTAAATTATTTTTAGCAAAAAAATCAGAGGATCTCATGGTTTTTAATCAATTAAAATTTTATTAAACTCTCAATGTTTTATATTAATAAAAAAACATTGGGGGAAATTGAATAAATGTGAAAAATACAAAAATGGGTCAGTTCTGAACACTCGGAAATGAAAACAACTTTGAGATTTCACAGTGTTTCATGAAAATAAATTTTAATTTGTTGATCAGCTATTATGTCGACCTGTTTCTATTATGATCGTAATCTCATTCGGGACTGGAGTCCCATTTTGGTAGTGGCTTTACAAACACAAAAAAGGACAAAGTCCCTGCCCCAAAGATCTCACATTCTGGAAAAAACTAACAATATCAGACATTGCCTAAGTAAGTCCATGTTTATGCCTAACAGCCTTAACCATAACCTTTGTATCACTGTTGCAGTTAGAGGCCGCAACTAAGATCCCATTGTGCTAGGTGTTGTGCAGACACAGACCGAGAGGCAGTTCCTGTCCCAAAGAGTTTGC
Source organism: Trachemys scripta elegans (assembly GCF_013100865.1). Taxonomy (NCBI): domain Eukaryota; kingdom Metazoa; phylum Chordata; order Testudines; family Emydidae; genus Trachemys; species Trachemys scripta. The sequence continues at coordinate 29,614,407 of NC_048310.1, read as the reverse complement.
AGTCTAAGTAGACAAGATAGGCAAATAGTGGGAGGAAAAACAGAGACACACAGGGTTGAAGTGATTTTCCCAAGCTGCATAGCAGGTCAGTTACTGATCTGGGAAAAGAACTCAGGATTTCTACCTCTCAATCCACTGTCTTATCAACTAAATCAGACTACCTCTCATTCATTTTTGCCTCTAAAGATGTTTTTATGTTTACTCTAAATCAATCAATTTTTAAAATACCTATTTGTGGATATATAGCCCATTTTATAATTCTCCCATGTCCCTTTAACTAAGTCAAAATCAGCTCCAGTGTCAACAAGCAAAACCACACCATCTTAAACATCTCTTTGTTGATGAAACCAAAGTCATGGCACTTTGATGTCATTCTGGCCAGAGTTTGCCACAAGGAGGCCATGCAGCCAGTTTTAAGCCTGACAGTCCTGGTTGTCTAAAGTATTATTCCTTGTTCCGTAGTGATTTAGAACCAGGCTTGGTTTTGTCCAGTATTTTCATGTGGAGTCAGTGGACTCACAGATGAGGCTGTTTTTCAGAGTGCGTCACGTATGGGGTATACCCCAGAATGCCCAGTATTCAGGGCATTCAGGGAATGCAGCGGTGGCCACCCTAATTTACCACCTTGGATGAACATTAGTTTTCTATATAGACAGATCTAACTCAGTTGTTTATTATAGGACAATTTGATTAATATAGGCCAAATAGAGGAGAAATATTTGACACTGTCTTCTGAAGACCAGATTGGTATATTATATTATCTTCAAGAGGAAATATCAGAGCTTTATGAAATTCTACTCAGAAGGAGATGAGGGGGAGGAGGATTATGCTGATGTTTGTTTTTCTCATGCTGCTTTGCCTGTGTCAGGTTACAGGCCTTGAATACTTTTTGGTTTGTTCATGTACGTTTTGTTTGTTAAACTTCACATGCTTATCTAACTTCCTAATCTCCTGCGGGGATTTGATAACCTCAGTGTTTTCTTCATACTGCTTCTGGTGCCTCTTCCATGATTAATGGGATAGACCACTGGATTGGCCACCTCCAAAATTATGGAATGTGTTAATCAGATGGGCAGATGACCTCAGGGGGTGATATGACCTTAGGGGCCAGGAGTCAAACTTAAACAATATGATGAATTCGAGGATTGTTGTCACTTCAAACTTAAAAAGGGTAAATAGATAAAGGTTAACTTGAATCCAGAGAGACTGACATACACATTACATTTTTATTTCTCATAGTTCACAAACAAGGCCAAAAGGCAAGTGTGTGTGTGTGTGTGTGAGAGAGAGAGATGTATTTTCTGTGTCTCGATGTGTGTGGTAAAACTACAAAGGGAAGGCAGGGACTCAGAAGATCTGGGTTCTAATTCTGGTTCTAAGGGTATGTCTACATAGCAAAGAAAAAACCCCAGCTGGCCCATGCCAGTCGACTTAGGCTCTGCGGGGCTCAGACTGTGTGGCCGTTTCATTGCTTTGTACACTTTCACAGCTGGAGCCCGAGCTCTGGCATGAGCCTGCCCCGGGTTGTTCTTTGCTGCTTAGATATACTCTAACAGGCTTTGGTGTGGCCCTGGACAAGTCACTTGTCTCTCTGCCTTAATTTCCCAATCTGTAAAAAGGGGGAAATGATACTCTTCTATTTTAGAGGGGTGCTGTGAGGATTTGTTCATTAGTGTGTGTAAAGCACTTGGAAATTCACACACAGAAGGTGCTATAGACATGCAGATTAGTGTTAGTGCTAATTCTACTGTTCAGCAACTATCTCACATATTGTACAGGTAACTGGAATCTGGATACCTTCTAGCATAGCTTAGTCCGTCTTAGTTATGACTTTTATTTGTATCTCTTACCTTTACTGCTGAGTTAAGGAAATCTTTGTGGAGTGAGGAATTTATGTAAGCAAAAGGCTCAATCTTCAGTTTCTCAATCTGCAGCTAAGGAGATCAGGGAGTAAAGAGAGCTCTACGCCACATTTTTACTACTGTTTTGGACTGGCCTGGGGCCAAAGCAGCCTCTGGCATAATTTAAGACATCTCTCTGATAGCTTTGTACTGTCCAAGCAGTACAAAGTGGTTGGATTTGGGGCTGTGTGTGACCCCTTTACTGCGTCCAGCAACGCTTAACGGAGCAAACAGACAGTGCTAGATTTTCCATCCAACTTCCACTCTGCAGCATATGTAATGGAAAATACATTCTACAGTGTAACTACATATTGATCTATTTATTTGTTTTTTACTATTTATTTCTTTTGACTTCCATTAGTGCCTATCTCCAGTTCTAAGAACTTTAAAACTGTATCAAATACAACATATATAAAAAAAATCTCTAAGTAAACTGCATGCCAGGAATGTCTAAGGAAAATATAAAGTCAGGGATGCACAGAATGCTCCACAAGGTGCCTGGCACAATGACAGCACATGGGACAAGGCAGTGAGGAATAGGACCACTGGCATCCATGTAACATCTGGACATAATGGACCAGATTCTCCTCTAGTACAACCCTAAATAACTTAACTGAGAGGAGACTGTGTCCCTGGAATAGGCCAAGGTGTGAGTAAAGTGTTATAAAATGTCTTAGAAATCACTTGGCATTTACTTCAGCTGGAATTCAATGTTTTCCACCTAAACGGACAACCATTTGAAGGAGCTTGTTCCCCGGGCAATGTTTTCTAAGCATGCCCTCCCACCATTTGCTCTAAATAGTTAACAATTGCAATACCAGGTGTCTGTAAATGTTCTGCATCCTGTTGATTGAGGCAAGGGGCTCGGAATGAAAGTGCTACGCTCTAAGGATGCATATGTATTTATAGACCATATTATTAAAAAAAAATCCAGATTACATTTCGATAATAATAATAAAAAAAGGGAACGAAAGCATTTTGCATGAAAACATGTTTTAACTGTATTTGTAACATTCAATAAATAAATTACAGGTTTGATATCATTTAGAAAGAACTGCGAGTGATTTATTCAGTTATTAACTTCACACGCTTGGAAGAATGAATTAAATACCAGTCCTTGTTGAAGGCTTTTGGATTATTCTGCCAGAATATACCACTTAAAAGTTTTGGCAGCTCAGTGTGAGTTGCATGGTAAGCAGGAGACTCGAGTTTGGTGGAAGCTAAAGCAGATGTGTCTGTATTCTGACAGTTTACAGCATCTTATAAAATTCCATAAAATGAAAATGAATTATGTATTATTGGGTTTACATAAGGTCACAGGATGAACTCTGACCCTTCTCTTTTCTCATTTGGCTCAATTATTAGATGAAATGACAGATTTGATCTCTTTTCAAATTGTATTAGAAAGGGCCTCTTTATTTTGCCCTCTAGCAGCAATCCTCTGACAGAACTAGGCAAGTGCATTAATTATGATTGATTTAGTGGGTCTATAAGGTGATTATTTCTAGAATTCTACTTCTATGCCAAAACCTTTTGACCTCTCTCAGGCCACACAGCAAATGAAATCCATAAGAAGATTTAAGAGAGGACTGACCGGTGCTGGAGTTTCCTTCCAATGTTTGCACTCAAAACACTTTAGGACATCTAAGCAAATCCAAGGGATTGAATTACCAGGACACTCTATAGCTAAGACATTTAACAAATTGACATCTTTGTTTAAAGAAATTGTGTGTACTGTGTCCAAAAATGGAACTAAATTAATGATGCACAGAAAAGCCCCAGTCTTCAATTGATAGTTGAACAGAGGATTTTATTTTTAATTTTTTACTTTGTAAAATAGACACATTGGAAGTTTCAGGATAAGATGCCTGATATCAAGACACACAATCTTTCTTTTCAATGTATTAAAAATGACAGTACTAATTAAAGAAATAAAGGAAAGGGACCATTGTCAGTTTCAGTGTACAGGCTTGAATTATAATGAGTTTGAGATGAACGGAAGGAGCTTAACTGAACTTAAAGTATCATCTCCCACTGTCTGTATGGAGAAATATCTACTGCAAAGGAGCACAGGTCATGCACTTCCGGATAGGAATTAGCTGATACCTACCAACATAAGAATAAACTTTTGAACATGTCTAAGATAATATAATATTTAATACTTGGTTTGGAAAAATTGATGGGAAGGCCTATGATGATAGAGTTCAGTAGTCATATTTTTGCTGATAAAAATTTGGTTTGCAGTGGGAATAGAATTTCGGTAATCCTCTGGACCTTTTGGCAAAATAATATTTTTTCAGATGACCGTTTATTATCAAGGGGCCTGTTTTTCCCTTGATATGTGTCTTATAAATATTACTGTTGATATAAATATGTTTAAAAAATAGTAAATGCCATAGTGTGAAACCAAATCCGAGGTGTGTGTTCATAAAGATGAAATTCATCTTGTGCATTTATTTTTATCCACAATTCAATACTTGCTAATATTTTGTTTATGGACTAGTAGAAGTTGGGTTCAGAATGCTCAATCTATTTCCAGCTTGACCAGTGTGATCTTGGGCAAGTCAGCTTCTGCTTGTAGGTATAGGGTGAATGTGTTGTGTAAATGCAGTATTTCTACGTTTTGCATGTGTGCAGTACTGACACTTGACAATCCTGTTATTATGAAGTAGAAGGAGACTCGATATTTATACAGGGTAAAATTTGCATGAGTTCAAATAACACTTTTTCTTGGGAAAACTCTCCCTTTGGGCTGCAAAGCCAGTGGCCCTTTGGTGGTTGTTCACTAAGGGACAGTAAGTAAGGACCATCCCCAAACCATATTGCATGGCACATGTTAAGAACTGCACAAAATTGTAGTCCCTGAGCTGTTACTGCTCTTTCTGGGAGTCATGAAAAGTGGGGAGAGAGTAGGAGGGATTGTGGCTTCATCTCCTCCTAGCCACGGGTCAGCAGAAGTTGCTGTATTTTGCAGACCTTCAACACTGGAAAAGCTAACAGTGATCACAATTGAAGTGTCAAGTATCAGAGGGGTAGCCGTGTTAGTCTGAATCTGTAAAAAGCAACAGAGGGTCCTGTGGCACCTTTAAGACTAACAGAAGTATTGGGAGCATAAGCTTTCGTGGGTAAGAACCTCACTTGTGTGTGTCCTTTTTTTCTTTAGAAAGAATAACTTTTAGGAAAGTTGATGTGGATAGCAATCTTTGGAGCCCTTTAATAGAGTTCAGCAATGAGCATCTACCCTCATTCAACACTGCAGGTTCAAAATACTAGTATACATGCTGTAAATATAGCATTTTATTCCATTTTTCTTTACAATTTCTAGAGATGAGTTTTCAATCTTCCATAGCTATAACAGGCGAGAGCATTTCATACTCTGAATGTAAAGCTGAGGCCCTTTTATGGTCAAAGCAGAGCACTATCATCATCCAATGTGCATTTCCCCTTCTCAGTTCTTCAATGAATATATCGTGATACATTTTCATTCAGCACAAAACTATTTCTGTTAATATTTTTCCTATGGGCTAAATAGAAGGAAAAAAACAAGTAAGTCTGAGTGCATGGTTAGAAGTGACTGACAACTGAATAGCAGACATGGGAAAATGTGGTAGTGATACACGCGTGAGATTATCTGCGTATCTAGATAGTTGTTTTCTAATTCAGAGCTATTATTTTTAATTTTCTTTTAACTTATCTTTATTACTAGCACACTATTTTATTTACAGAAAACCAATTCAGAATAACAAAGCCAGGAGGGAAGATACCAAAGTGGATTGTCATAACTAATTAACAGATAAAGAAAACTACCAAAAGGTCATATTCTCCTTGTGAGCTAATAAGGATAGTACTTTAATACCTGAACTTCTCTAGGTGTAACACAAGATAAGATAACTTCAGAATTTAAGGTTAGTGACACCAATTTAAGGAAACAACAATGGCCAGGATCCTCGGCTGGTATAAATTGTTGAAGTCAATGGAGCTGTTCTAGTTTACCCCAACACTGTGTTTGGCTCAATTTCTTTGTGTAGCAAATTTTCCACAAAAGTCTAACAACTGATCTCCACATTTGTGAGGTTTCACTCATACCTAGTGAAAACCAGAGGATATATTGTGTCTCTCACATTGTGGGGTGAACTTTGCAGAAATTTACTTTAACTCGTGCAAGAACTTTGCAGAAATACCATTTTACAAGCATAAATGAGAACAAGACTTCACCCATATCTCTTACATTATGCACTTAGTGGTTCCAGTTTGTCTTCCAAAATTATTATGCAACAGCTAATTTTTGAGTGATAGCCTCTAATGAAGCAAGTGTCAGTTTCTAGTGATACATATACCCACTTAGCCAATACGTTACTTAATCCTCCTCAACTCCTTCCATTAGACTGCTGTCACCTTGAACATCTGAAATTCACAGCCCAGCAAATACAGTAATCTGTAACAAATTCACATCTGCAAACAGTGGGCACCTGGTAATGGCTGCAAACAATGGACTCTACATGTGTCACCAGATAAACAATATGCTTGTATTATTGACAATAGAGCCTAAGTGTTGAAGGATAGAGCTAAAGTTCATGAGCTAACAAATAATCTTTGCCAAAGTAGTGGGGATTGTATCTTCTTTGAGTCAAATGCTAAAGCATGTCATGGTCACGTGAACATGTTTGACATCCTATCCTGTAAAGAAGGGTAGAATGCTCTCTCTCTCTCTCACACACACACACACACACACACACACACACACACACACACACACACACACACACACACACACACACGCTCACTCTCACTCTTAGAGAGATATATAATGACAACTTCCAGAGTAAGGTGGGGTATTGACATAATTTAGGGCAGAATTCCAGAAGTGCACAGCAGAACTCACGAGAAGGTTTGCTCTTCCAGCATATACAGATTTTTCGTGTAGTGTCATGCAGTTAGGGAGAGCTCAGTCTCCCAGGCTGATCAGAGAGCAGAATTTTTCCCTTACTAATTATTAAAAAATATTGGGCCATATGTTTAGTGCTTCAATTTGGTACTGATCAAATTGACAGAAAAGAGGGAGTGAACCTTGCTAGCTTTCATCTAGCTCTGAATTCACTGAATATGTCTACAGTGATCTTCTTTATGAATAGTAAGCTAACACTTATCCTTTTCCCCTTTAATATGCTCTTGGGTGTAGGCACTCAGCAGTCCTGAGCATTGCTGGGAATGGGTGACAGGGGATGGATCACTTGATGATTACCTGTTCTGTTCATTCCCTCTGGGGCACCTGGCATTGGCCACTGTTGGAGGACAGGATACTGGGTAGATGTACCTTTGATCTGACCCAGCATGGCCATTCTTATGAGTGCAGTCTTTTTTTTTTTTTTTTCTCATTTCTGTGGTCATTTGCTCACTGCTCTTCATCCACCTATACTTTTTAGTTTGTGTTTTACTCCTACTTATAAAAGCTGAAAGGGATGTAAACTGTAGGGCAAATCTGTTCCTAGTTTATTTGATATGGTTTGTTTGTACATAGTCCATGGGTTTTTGGAATGAAAATCTGGCTAATGTGGCTTCTCTTTATGGAGATCAGAAACAATTATCAACTGCTGCTCAATTTTTGGTTGTTTTCAGAAGGAAGGACATGGCTGGTGTGAGGTGTTTCCAAACCAATTCACCAAGATTGTGTTTTGACCTTGAAAATAATTTTCCTTCACTTTTCCCCATTTTGGCCAGATTTTCAAAAGACCTCGGCAAATTGAGTGCTGAACACATTTGAAAAACTGGCCTTTATCTAAGGGCCTAAATGGGAGCTGAGCTCTTTTGAATATCTGGCCCCAAAGCACCGCATCACATCGTTACATTGCTTCATGGGTGATGGATCTTAGGGAGAACATAGCATAACTTAAGAGCAAGAATATAACAGGAAACCTTTAAAAGTGGTTCACCCCCAAAATGGATAATTTAAATATTTATGCAGTCATTAGAATCCTTCAGATAACCACATCTATTTTTAAATACTGTAGTGAAACTCTTTTTTTTTTTCAAAATTAAATTATCCCAACCAAACCAATAAGTGGTTTTTTTCAAGATTTTGATCAGCTCAGATGAAGATATTCTTCACTATAAGCTAAAAGAAGATGAAAGCATATTTATATACGCAAATTTGAATGCCAATATCTTATTGAACAAATAACAATTGCATGCCTCTAAGTTATTAGCTTCATGCATTTAAAGCAATACCAATATTTTGCACAGTTGGTTTGTACTCTGCTTTTAGATGACACAGGCTCACAAATGGGAAAACTATGGAAAGAAGATGTTTTCTCAGTTTTTAGACACTGGGGATTTTCCACTGGGTTTTTATGAGCATCATATTTCTCAAGACATAAAAGACTTGACAAAAAAAAGGCAGACAGAAAAATGTGAAAAGCTTCTCCTGTGTTCAGGGATATAGATGTACAACCATTGCAATATTAAATAACACTTCTATACATGGCAAATAAATCAGCTTCTGCAGGATTGTTATATCATCATTACACTGAAGTTATCAGTGAACTACTCAATGTCATTGATGCCATTGTGTCCAGGTACTGTAGTAAGAATATCAGATTCATGGACCAGATCTTTGACTGCTGTTCTGGTTCTGTTGTGCTGCTTTGGCAGCCAAAAATTCCCTTTATGTAGATGTTCTGTATCATCCCATCTTCCTCCCCCTCTTTGTGTAGAGGGCATGCTGGAGGAAAAGAGGGGGCAGAAAGCTGTTCAGTGAAGAGATCTGTATTAGATCATTGCTTCTGGCATAACTGAGCTGTTTGTGCGCGCTGCACAGCTGAGAATTCAGTCCTGTCTTACCATATTGATAGAAGTCTGCTTAGACTGTTTGCAGGAATAGATGGGAATGATACTAATATCTGATGATGTCCGTCTGGATCTGCAAGAGCTCTGATATGACAGTGTTAGATGTCTCCTGAGATAAGAATGCAAATAATGATAAACAAGTATTGTTTATTTAAGTGCAGCATAGTCAGTTGCACTGGGCTGAGCCCTGGTCTGGCCTGAGACTATCACGCTCATCACATTTGTGAGCAAATGCAGGTTGGACATGAGGATTACTATTTTATGGCCAAGTTGGAGTGTTTTGGGGAGGGGTGAGGGGAAGGTATTTGTTTTTTGGTTTAGACAAATTACTGGGAGCTCAGAGAGCTCCTTTCACTTAACTTAAATCAGACTGAGAAGAAAATGTATCACATTTTAATACTGATGCAAACTAATGAGTTGGTGTTCACTTCTGTCATCCACAAACCCCTATGTTTATAATACCACAAGTATATTAATGGATAGTTTTAATGATATATATATATTTCTGTCAGGATCCTCTAAATTACCTTTGCTACCACCAGGCACAAAATGATGATGTATTTCAGTGAACAGAACAAGGTAGGTTACACTTCTAATGCACATAAATTCTTTGTTCTAAAAACATCAAGGTCTTTGATACAGTACAGTGCTTTCCAAGAGACTTGCTAATAAAACTTAACCAGTGAGGAGGAAAAAGCTTCCTGACACTGCCTACCCTTCTCACATTCCCTCTCCCAGAGATGGCACGGCCTGACCCACTTACTGCATGGCTTAATGAAGTCATTTTGAACCCAAGTACCACATGACATTCTGAGAACAAAATCACCCAAACAGAATGTGTTTGAAAAGTTTCATATTTCAAACCAATTAACTCTGGAGGATTTTTAAGTGCTTTTCTTTTTTAAAAAAGCTACCCTAAAGGTACTTTCTACTTGATGCCCATTTCCTCTTCAAATGATTGGCTGGCTTCCTGCTGCTGTTTCTGCCCCCAACACTAATTGGTTGAGCACTCTGTCATTCTCCCACTGGGGTTTACTGCTCTGTTCCCATCCAGAAGCTAATATTCCCAGTAGCAGACTGACATGAGATTTCAGAGCAATAAGCTCTTAGAGCATGAACTGCAGACCCTGGAAAAAAGAAGGCAAATGTTTTAACCAGTCATCATAATTACAGCCAAGAAACCTGATGTAAAAGAATGTTACGGTTACAAAGTCAGCAGTTGAAATTAGGAAATTCCAGAACTAAAGTTATCCGTGCAACCTTAATTCAGCCACCTCAGGGAAAAAAATAGTATGTGATTTGTCTCACCCATCACCCTAATAGAACTCCCTTTGCCAGATATTCACCAGGCTGCTGTGTTGGGTCCAAATCCACTGGACCTGTGTGCTCAAAGATTCCCTGGGTCTAAGTAGGATGTAACATTTATCTCTTCCTGTGACCTCTCTGGCACTTTTCCTGGGCACTGGCACACTATCTGTTATTCTTTCAAAGAAATGGGACTTTTATAGTCTAGCTACTGTAGGTCCCCAGAACCATTGCTTGACCCCTCAGACTTGACCCCCCTCTGCAGTCGCTCTCCCAGAACTTCAATCATGTGCTCACTCTAGGTTAACTGTTTAACTCTTCAGGGGAATGTGACAGTGAAAGCAAATAGACTTTGCATAGGATTCTAAAACAAATTACTCTTTACTCACATAGCATATGAGACATGCAGATCTAGATAAAGTAATAAACCCATCTATTGAGGTTCCAGCTCCAAAGGAGGGACGTGCTAGAGCTTCTCAATCAAACAGTTGAAAGCAATTTTAAACGTGGGGAAACAACATATTTTCCTTAATTTCCTTGGAAACAGATTAACTGTTTTAGCTGATGAAACTTAAAAAAGCAACCTGAGGCAGGCTAGAAAATTTCTGCCCAAATGGTTAAAGTGTAGCGAAGTACATAAGCAACTGAAAACAGGGACTTCTAATGGAAGTGCAAAGCAACCTTAAGGCAGGGCTAACAGCTGCACTTATAAATACTTCACAGTTGTATAATGGCTTTTATCTGAGGACATCAAACTGCTTAATTGACAGTATTTAAGCCTCACAATACCTCTGTGAGAGAAGGCCATGCAAAACTTTTGTTAAGAAAGCTTACCTGCTTTCCTGTCTTGATAGAAACACCACCATGTTAGGGTAAAGTTCACAAACCTGAGCATAGCCAAATCAGTTTTGCATTTATGGCTTTAAGCTTCCCATTTCAGTATGAAACCAGGTGAATCTCAGTGCTTTTGACTGAGTTTCACTTTGTGTTTTTGTTTGCTGGGACCTGAAATTCAGCAAGTGAGAACCTACAGGAACTGCCAAGAAAATAAGTCTATTTGTTAATAGTTACTTTTCAGTTAACATGCTGCTGCTTTGTTTGGCAAAATTCTATAATGTACTTTACAAATTTAGCCACGTTTTAATTTCATTAACTTGGAGTCTAAAAAAATAAACATCCTTCTCAAATTCCCAAAGGTCAAGGGAGTAGATAGTTCTGAATGCATATGAAACCAAGTGATTGTGATGTAGTAGTATAGGAGTTATTACATCCAAGCATAGTCATCACTTAGAAAGTTAATAAGTACATGGTGATATTTCCTGGTGACTGCCCTCTATACTGTATAATACAATTCTTTGATGATTACATAAATAGGAAGGCATCTTTGTTAATGAAAGCTAATAATAATAATAATGGCATCCAAGCTGTGCTCTAAATGAACTTACATAGTGCCAAAAGAACATAAAAGAATAATGGATCCTCTACATTCTCTCTCCATCTTGGGGGAATGTGTATGTCTTTTGAACTTATTAGATATTAAAAAGTGGCTGGACTGCTGATAAAGGGTCTTTAAATATACCCACTAATCATCTGAACCAAATTATGGATTCCATTACAACTGAGGCAACATAGTTCACTGACAGAAAAATTCATGTCAGAATCAAGACAGGTAGAATTAGCTTTCTATTGGTGGTAAATTATGCTGAATTGCGCAAAGTCACCAGCTGAACTGTTTTGGGTGTTTTAAGTTATAAAGTGGTAGAAAGATTTTCACTTTCAAAAGGCCAAAATATATCTCAATAATTTATATGTTTTGTGGAGAGTGTTATTTCAGGTCCTTCAGAAAAATGATCTTCCTAGACTGGGCGGAACCAAAGTACTGGAGATGCTGAATGTTGATTTTAGTACAGCGTGAACCTTTGTGGTCTCTCCATCAAAAATTGAAAAACTATCCGAGGTACCATGGCTGGAATGTTCAGAGCACCAGAGGAGTTGGGTGCTAGCCCAGACTAGGTGTTCTAGCCAGCAATTAAAAACACAGAGCTAGATCCTCCTCTGCGGTATGTCAGCATAGCTGCATTCAGTACAGCTGACTATCTGGCCTGTTTTATATGCCATGTGATGAGAAAGTCTCAGTTTATTACAGCTATTTAAAACTGGGGAAGAGGGAATAAATTCCAAATTAGAGGGACCTTCATGGTGAATGCAGTACTAGCAGCTTCCTTTCTTATATGCTAACTAAGCTTCAGCTTGAGAAGAGGTATCCATATAATTTAGTTTCTTCTTTTAATATTTTACAAATAATGTTACTCACCCACATGAGTGAGGATTGTATAATCCACCCCTAAACCTTGTAGGGAAGGGAGGAACATGGAATAGATTGGTATTTGGTGGAGAGAGAGTACTGTTTGGGTTTGACTCCATCTTTGGTTGGTTATTTTTTGGTTGTGAAATGAGTGATAATCAACTGGTTTTATTTTCCATGTACATGGCAAAACAAACTAAAGCCTGGGAGAGCTTCTTATTCCTGTGTGTATGAAGTATAAATCTAAGTAAATAAAATCATAGCAAATAATCAAAGACTTTTGATTGTGAACAACTAGGATTAAGCTTGCATAGAATTTTCCAAACATCTCAAACAACAGCAAATTTGTAATAACCGCCCATATTCAGATAGAAACACAAACGGGAAAAATATCTATATTGGTTGAATTATTTGATACCACTTATCCGTTCATATTTAATCATAGTCCAATCTAATGCTTCAGCCCAAGTGGCAGTGTTCAGAGAATAGGGTTCTTCAGTTCTGAAGATCATTTGGGTGTGACTCATGTGAGGGGACCATAATTATAATTGGTTGAAATATTTTAAAAAAACCTTCTAATCACAAGTGGATATGATGATAAGGTAATGCAATACTTACACTGAAAAACTGACGTGCTTCTATTTAATGGCAACTGACTCTTGAGCATCATTCACTTCAGAGGCTGGGGCTACAAAAAGACACAACACCAACTTTGTATCTATTCCTACATTCCATGGCCAGGCAAAGGATGACAAGTGGGAAAGCAGACTGTTTAATATAGCCCCGCCTGACCCTCCTCTAATCTGCCCTGCCACATTCCCACTGAAAACGTGGGAACTTTAATAAAAGGGGAGAGAATAATATACCAACATAATCCAAACCAGGGTCTTGAAATTATCACGAGAGATTAATTGAGCTGAGGAGTTTTGCATTCAGTAAAGAAATATCCAAATCAGGATTTTTCAGGAAGGGAGGAGGAAAAAAAACAGATGTTCAAGTGTTCGTTACCCAAATCTTTGCGGGAAGTGATTGAATAGAATTACCTACAAAGAGAATGTGGCATTTTAACATTATAGAATCATGTTTCTCATGGCAGGTGACATCTATCTCCTTGACGGAGACTGTATCTCAAAAATACATTCAGTGAGCTGTCTATAAATTCAAATAAACCCTGCAATTTAATTTTCAACATATCCATATGTTTGAGAATCAAGCAGTTGAGAACAGTTTGTGTTGATATTACTGTATCCAGTGAATAAGGAAGAAACAATGCAGTGCCACTGGAGCTATAGCCAGGTTTGGCAGGGGGCTGCAGGGAAGAATGGATACGTCCCGGTGTTCTGGGTCTAATTCAAGATCCAGTGAATAGAATTTCCCAGAAGTTCATCCTTTCTTGTTTGGTCAAACGCAACATTTTTCATGGTTTAGAGGAACTATGTCATTACTTAGTTAGAAACACAAAGGACCAAATGTGTCATTGTGTACCATGGAAATGCAGCCAAAAATCCTCCTTTAAAATAAAATAAAATCTTTCATTCTTCTAGGGAGGAAAAAATCCAATAATATGTGCATTCACTTCAAGTCCTGAGTATATATTTTGAGTGTATCTGATCTGTTATATTATTGTGCAAGAGAGAGCAACACCTGAGACAGCTGCTGCAACAAAAGAAAAAATGCATTATATATATATATTTTTTTTAAAAAGACATCTCCAAAATAAGTCTTATTTCTTTGTCCATGGCTGATTGTGTTGCTGCTAATGAAAAATGATATCTTTATATAAACTGGATGGGGCTGAGGGAGGAAAATCTTACAAAGCAGCCACCTGAAATTCTGAATGAAGAAGTAAAGATTTTAACTGTGAGGATTCATTTGCTGTTCTGGAATGTGATTGAAACTGTACCTGGACAAACATGTATCCTCTCTGTGGCCCTAATCCCACATTCTATCTGAATGGTCAGACTCTTGCACCTGCATGGAATTCCATTAAGGTCACGGGGATTTCACATAAGTGCAAAGGTGCCAGACATGCAGTTTGGGGTAATTTTATGCATTCTAACAGTTAGTAGTTGGATGCAGAATTTGGATCTGGGTGTCAAAAAATTCAAATAACAGAGGGGTAGCCGTGTTAGTCTGAATCTGTAAAAAGCAACAGAGGGTCCTGTGGCACCTCACCCTCCCTGATTGAACTAACCTCGTTATCTCCATCCTGATTTATACCTGCCTCTGGAAATTTCCATTTCTTGCGTCTGATGAAGTGGGCATTCACCCACGAAAGCTTATGCTCCAATACTTCTGTTAGTCTTAAAGGTGCCACAGGACCCTCTGTTGCTTTTTAAAAAATTCAAAGTTTAGGGCTTTTTTGATCCAGGGTTTTGGTGTGAGTCAATCTCTTTTGGGAACTAGGATCAAATTAGAATAATAATAGAATATCAGGGTTGGAAGGGACCTCAGGAGGTCAGCTAGTCCAACCCCCTGCTCAAAGCAGGACCAATTCCCAACTAAATCATCCCAGCCAGGGCTTTGTCAAGCCGGACCTTAAAAACCTCCAAGGAAGGAGATTCCACCACCTCCCTAAGTAACGCATTCCAGTGCATCACCACCCTCCTAGTGAAATAGTGTTTCCTAATATCCAACCTAGACCTCCCTCACTGCAACTTGAGACCATTGCTCCTTGTTCTGTCATCTGCCACCACTGAGAACAGCCGAGCTCCATCCTCTTTGGAACCCCCCTTCAGGTAGTTGAAAGCAGCTATCAAATCCCTCCTCATTCTTCTCTTCTGGAGACTAAACAATCCCAGTTCCCTCAGCCTCTCCTCATAAGTCATGTGCTCCAGACCCCTAATCATTTTTGTTGCCCTCCGCTGGACTCTTTCCAATATTTCCACATCCTTCTTGTAGTGTGGAGCCCAAAACTGGACACAGTACTCCAGATGAGGTCTCGCCAATGCTGACTAAAGGGGAATGATCTCGTTCCTCGATCTGTTGGCAATGCCCCTACTTATACAGCCCAAAATGCCATTAGCCTTCTTGGCAACAAGAGCACACTGTTGACTCATATCCAGCTTCTCGTCCACTGTGACCCCTAGGTCCTTTTCTGCAGAACTGCTACCTAGCCATTCGGTCCCTAGTCTGTAGCAGTGCATAGGATTCTTCCGTCCTAAGTGCAGGACTCTGCACTTGTCCTTGTTGAACCTCATCAGGTTTTTTTTGGCCCAATCCTCTAATTTGTCTAGGTCCCTCTGTATCTGATCCCTACCCTTCAGCGTATCTACCACGCCTCCCAGTTTAGTGTCATCTGCAAACTTGCTGAGAGTGCAGTCCACACCATCCTCCAGATCATTAATAAAGATATTAAACAAAAACGGCCCCAGGACCGACCCTTGGGGCACTCCACTTGAAACCGGCTGCCAACTAGACATGGAGCCATTGATCACTACCCGCTGAGCCCGACGATCTAGCCAGCTTTCTATCCACCTTACAGTCCATTCATCCAGCCCATACTTCTTTAACTTGGCGGCAAGAATACTGTGGGAGACCGTATCAAAAGCTTTGCTAAAGTCAAGGAATAACACATCCACTGCTTTCCTCTTATCCACAGAGCCAGTTATCTCATCATAGAAGGCAATTAGGTTAGTCAGGCACGACTTCCCCTTGGTGAATCCATGCTGACTGTTCCTGATCACTTTCCTCTCCTCTAAGTGTTTCATAATTGATTCCTTGAGGGCCTGCTCCATGATTTTTCCAGGCTGACTGGCCTGTAGTTCCCCGGATCCTCCTCCTTCCCTTTTTTAAAGATGGGCACTACATTAGCCTTTTTCCAGTCATCCGGGACCTCCCCCGATGGCCAGGAATTTTCAAAGATGATGGCCAATGGCTCCGCAATCACATCCGCCAACTCCTTTAGCACCCTCGGATGCAGCGTATCCGGCCCCATGGATATGTGCTCATCCAGTTTTTCTAAATAGTCCCGAACCACTTCTTTCTCCATGGAGGGCTGGTCACCTCCTCCCCATACTGTGCTGCCCAGTGCAGCAGTCTGGGAGCTGACCTTGTTTGTGAAGACAGAGGCAAAAAAAGCATTGAGTACATTAGCTTTTTCCACATCCTCTGTCACTAGGTTGCCTCCCTCATTCAGTAAGGGGCCCACACTTTCCTTGACTTTCTTCTTGTTGCTAACATACCTGAAGAAACCCTTCTTGTTACTCTTAACATCTCTTGCTAGCTGCAACTCCAAGTGCGATTTGGCCTTCCTGATTTCACTCTTGCATGCCTGAGCGATATTTTTATACTCTTCCCTGGTCATTTGTCCAATCTTCCACTTCTTGTAAGAATAGTACAAGAAGTGGAAAGCAGTTCTTTTTTGCGTTTAAGGTCAGCAAGGATTTCACTGTTAAGCCAAGCTGGTCGCCTGCCATATTTACTATTCTTTCTACACGTCGGGATGGTTTGTTCCTGCAACCGCAATAAGGATTCTTTAAAATACAGCCAGCTCTCCTGGACCCCTTTGCCCTTCATGTTATTCTCCCAGGGGATCCTGCCCATCTGTTCCCTGAGGGAGTCAAAGTCTGCTTTTCTGAAGTCCAGGGTCCGTATTCTGCTGCTCTCCCTTCTTCCTTGTGTCAGGATCCTGAACTCGACCATCTCATAGTCACTGCCTCCCAGGTTCCCATCCACTTTTGCTTCCCCTAGTAATTCTTCCCTGTTTGTGAGCAGCAGGTCAAGAAAAGCTCTGCCCCTAGTTGGTTCCTCCAGCACTTGCACCAGGAAATTGTCCCCTACACTTTCCAAAAACTTCCTGGATTGTCTGTGCACCGCTGTATTGCTCTCCCAGCAGATATCAGGGTGATTAAAGTCTCCCATGAAAACCAGGGCCTGCGATCTAGCAACTTCTGTTAGTTGCCGGAAGAAAGCCTCGTCCACCTCACCCCCCTGGTCTGGTGGTCTATAGCAGACTCCGACCACGACATCACCCTTGTTGCTCACACTTCTCAACTTTATCCAGAAACTCTCAGGTTTTTCTGCAGTTTCATACCAGAGCTCTGAGCAGTCATACTCCTCTCTTACATACAACGCAACTCCCCCACCTTTTCTGCCCTGCCTGTCCTTCCTGAACAGTTTATATCCATCCATGATAGTACTCCAGTCATGTGAGTTATCCCACCAAGACTCTGTTATTCCAATCGCGTCATAGTTCCCTGACTGTGCCAGGACTTCCAGTTCTCCCTGCTTGTTTCCCAGGCTTCTTGCATTTGTGTATAGGCACTTAAGATAACTCATCGATCATCCAGCTTTCTCAGTTTGAGACAGGAGTCCTCCCCTCTTACACTCTCCTGCTTGTGCTTCCTCCCAAGATCCCATTTCTCCACTTACCTCAGGGCTTTGGTCTCCTTCCCCCGGTGAACCTAGTTTAAAGCCCTCCTCACTAGGTTAGATGCTCTTCCCTCGCTTCGTTAGGTGGAGCCCGTCTCTGCCTAGCACTCCTCCTTCTTGGAACACCATCCCATGGTCGAAGAATCCAAAGTCTTCTCTCCGACACCACCTGCGTAGCCATTCGTTTACTTCCACAATTCGACGGTCTCTACCCAGGCCTTTTCCTTGCACAGGGAGGATGGATGAGAACACCACTTGCACCTCAAACTCCTTTATCCTTCTTCCCAGAGCCACATAGTCTGCAGTGATCTGCTCAAGGTCATTCTTGGCGGTATTATTGGTTCCCACGTGGAGAAGCAGGAAGGGGTAGCGATCCGAGGGCTTGATGAGTCTCGGCAGTCTCTCCGTCACATCGTGTATCCTAGCTCCTGGCAAGCAGCAGACCTCTCGGTTTTCCCGGTCGGGGCGGCAGATAGATGACTCAGTCCCCCTGAGGAGGGAGTCCCTGACCACCACCACCCTCCTCCTCCTCTTGGGAGTGGTGGTTGTGGAACCCTCATCCCTAGGACAGTGCATCTTTTGCCTTCCAATCGGTGGTGTCTCCTTCAGCTCCCTTCCCTCAGATGGGTCATCTAGTCCACTCTCCGCATTAGTACCTGTAGAGAGAACATGGAAATGATTGCTCACCTGTATCTCCATTGCTGGTACATGGACGCTCCTCTTTCTCCTTCTGGAGGTCACATGCTGCCAAACTTCTTCACCATCCTTCTGTCCCTGCTGCGCCTGCTCTGAATCTTCAGAACATTGTGGCCGTAGAAGCATCTCCTGACGTCTGTCCAAGAAATCTTCATTTTCCCTTATGCAACGCAGAGTCGATACTCGTTTCTCCAGACCTCAAACCTTCTCTTCCAATATGGAGACCAGCTTGCACTTTGTACAGACAAAGTCGCTTCTGTCCTGTGGAAGAAAGATAAACATGGCACAACCTGTGCAGGTTACAACAGCTGATCGCTCACCTTCCTCTTAAGAGCTTCCTCAGCTGTTGCAGTAACTACTCAGAGAAATCTGCAGATGAAAGCCTCAGTTTGCTCTCCCCAGGCGAACTCCCAGGCAAACTCCCTCCATTAGCCTCTGCTGTTCGCCGCTCAGCTGGTTTGCTGCTGACTGTCCTTATATACCAGTCAGGCCTACTCAAGGCCCACCTGGAACAAAGCACTCCCAATTCACACTTTTCAAACAAACAAGCAAGCAAGCAATCAAGCACACGGTCAAACTGACAAACTGTCCCAGCAACAGACACTCAGATACTCACCAACACAGCCCCCCTAATGCAGGACTTAGCGTACCTTCTCTCGGACAGATCCCAGGCAATCTCCCTCTGTTAGCCTCTGCTGTTCGCCGCTCAGCTGGTTCACTGCTGACTGCCCTTGATCACACTATCTTAAATAATAAGGATAGAAGTTGGCTCTACTGTTAATTCTTTAATATCAAGGGGCTGGATGGTGACTCAAACTACAGCTTGTTCAGGGAAGGTAAAAGTAAGAACTCCCCTTCACCCTGGACTAGGGTTACCCAGACCTTAATTCTGGGCACACTGGAGAATGCTGGGCAACCTATCCACTCACTTATTCCATGAGGCATGTGGATATGAAACAGGCTGGGTATAGGCAGAATTTTGGTTCCATCCCCTTATCAGAGTAACTGAGCCAGAGTTGGGGGTAGTAATTAATTTCTGGCATAGGCCATTGGTAAATATGGCTAGGAACAAGGAGGGCTAAATTGTGACTCAGAGGGCTGTGTCTGAGAGACAAGGCCTCGCAGAATTACTCCAGAGTTGTGCCTAAAGTTGCAATCTAGGCCAAAGGAGGAAGTATGACGTGTTCAGAAAGCGATGGCATATAAATTGAAATTTGAAAGCAGGGAGTTAGCCAGGCTTTTTATCAAGTTGGTATAAGCCACCTTCCCTGTCTCTGTTGAATCAGTGAACTTCCAAGTATTGTTTGTCACGGCCTTACAAATCAAGGTTCTAAAACATGAAATAACTCATTTCAGAAACTGCATAATTTATCAAACTGTTTGGAATTTTCTCCCCGCTGGAAAATTTGAACTTTTTGTAGGGGAAAAAAAAAAAGAAAACATGAACAAGGAAAATTTTTGACCAAACACTGAGTATGTTCATTTTTCCAATGATGATAGAAAATTTTGAGTAAAACAGACACTTTCTTCTAAAAACTTTGTCTAATCAAAAACTCAATTTTCTACTAAAAAAAGTGTTTGATAGAAAAGTTTCAACTAGCACTAGTAGTTTAGAGCTGTAATGAAAGTAAATTTAACTTTTTGAGTGAATATAGTTTTACAACAGTGTAATAGACTTGGATCCAAATCCATGTCCTTGGAGTTCTCCTGAAATATGTGAGGGTTCTGCTGACCTTCTAATGCCCTCCATAGTGGAACTGAGCATGTACATCATTCAGTTACGTGTCTGGCATTCTTAGCAGGAGTCATGGTTACCTCTCCCAGACAGCATGGGAAGCAAAACCACTTGAGAAAAGGGTGGTGATTCATTCTGGAAAAGTTACCCTGAGAAAAGACCTGTCTTTATCTCATACCAGCACATCCACTGCAATACTAAAGATCTAAAGGCTCCCGGATAATGGAGTGAGGGTAGAAAAGTTAGTAAGGCTACATTCAATTGGTTTGGAAAGGTTGGATTCTGTGTAAATCTCTAGCCAAGAATGTGACCTCCATGTTGGCAAGAGACTAAATGCGATGCTCAAGAGACCTCGGGGCATTTGCGTTTGGGCTGATCCCAGTATCTAGAAAGGAATAGACATTGTGTAAAGCATTGGAGTACTGTGCTCAGAGAGCTCAAAAAAGAGCAGGAAGGAAAAAGAAAACAAAATGCCAGAAATGGGTAATGATCTGAAAGTGAGAGAAGAAAACCAAATCTTTTCAAACCAACTCTTTTCAAACCGTAGGTCTGTAAAAGAGAAAATGTGGGGGGAGCGGTAGAAGGAAAGAAATGATAAGCTTGGCCAGTACAGCCCATAAGGGCAGAAGATCTCAGAGTTTTGTTTTGTTTCCAGTCTCTATCTGCTTATAGCAAGGTAAAATGTCTGCTATACTGGGGATGCACAAAGGAGTATGGGCCAAATTCTCGTCTGGGTCCCTAAAGTAAATTGATGTAACTGGATGTAACTACAAGGACAAGTTAGCCACAATTTTAATGTTTGTGATATTTCATATTTAATACTTTTAAAGGATACCAGAACTCTTTTGAATCTGAGATATTCCTATCTCATAGAACTAGAAGGGACCCTGAAAGGTCATTGAGTCCAGCCCGCTGTCTTCACTAGCAGGACCAAGTACTGATTTTTGCCCCAGATCCCTAAGTGGCCCCCTCAAGGATTGAACTCACAACCCTGGGTTTAGTATGCCAATGCTCAAACCACCGAGTAACCCCCCTCCCCCCGGTATCCATGTATATAAACAACTGGCCTAAGATAAATGTTACAAAATTGTATGAGGTGGAATGTGCTTATTCACTTTTTGTGCTGCCAGCAATTTTTGCATTTTGTCACCTCCATTTAAACATTTTTGCTCCATTTGCTACACTATTTCACAGCTCTTAATCTTTGAAGGTCCAAAATGTGGGATGCAACATGGGACAAAGATCCAACCCAGGAACACAACCAAAAAAATATTCCTACAGGAAACTTAATATCCTGTGGGAATTGCCCCTTTAGCATAATTAACTCTTTCTATAACTTTATTTTCACAATTGGTTATTTCTGATTTAAGTAATTCTCAACAATAAAAATGAGGTGGGTCACCAAATTTATATGAAACATTGGGAATTTGGGGCCTAAAATGAGGGATGTTTGAGTGAAATGCTCTAGTTTGAATCTAAAAACAGCTCTTCAAAGCAGAGGGAAGCTAAATGAGTATCACTTGTAGTAACAACCTCCCATTACCATTTACTGTTTAGCACGGAGAATAGGTCTGGTCTTGAGGTTCAACATGGTTAGCTCTTTTCATCAGAGGCAGCCATGGACTGTTTAAACTGAGGACTCTACATGGGAAAAGTGTAGCCACCTACTGTCATTTCATTGTTGGTTCCATGATACACAAAGGTTCCAATACTATTTTCCAGTGCTCAGTACCATACTAAGCTATTTCCATTCTGCAAACTTTTCTGAGCTGACAGAGATTAAAAGTCCTTATGTATGATAACTTTTACTCACAAAATATGGATCTAATAAGGAGGGATGGGGACCACATATCATACTCTCTCTCTTCTTTTCTCTCTCTCTCTCTCTCCCTCTCTCCCCCTCTCCAAACAGAAGAGTATTAGTACTATAGAATAGTTTCCAAGCGTAGTTCTTAATTTAACATTTAAGCTGGGTTTCACTGTGTAGATCCAGTTAATACATTATTTGTGTTAAAAATCAGGACCCTAAATACAGACAGTGGGGCATATGTTGAAGAGTAAATGTGAAGATAAATATTAGCATGTTATCCTACTTTTATTAGCAGCAGTAGTTAAGTGTTGGGATCAGAACCTGAACTGATATAGTTTTGCGTAGCTCCATTTAAATGAATGAAACTATACTAGTTTACACCAATTTGAAGACCTGGCCCTTGAATTTGAAGTTTAAATATAATTTCATTCGCCCACTTCTTATCTGGTGTCAGGTAGAAGGTTTTTGTTGTGAAATAGCTGCAGAAGGCATTTTCTCCTTGCACACATCTGCCACAATAACTTGCTAGGACACTTTAAAAACAAAAAACAACCCACTCTTGGATTATCTCTGAAGAATGTAGTAAATTTTGGCCACTGGAAACATTTCCTTTGATCTCAAGTTATATTTTAATCAAATGCAACTTCTGACTTTCTCCAATTTTCACCAGCCAGAATCACAATAATACATGGGAATTCTCTGAGATTTTTTTGTTTTGTTTTCAAAAACAGCTTGTAATTGAAAAACGAGGGAGCAAATGTTAAAAAAATAAATATGCAGTTGTGTACTTTGAAAATTTATTGCACAGCTGGGGGCATTTAAAGAACTTAATTAACAAGCTCCAGACTTAACATGCTCTCTCTTTAA
Organism: Trachemys scripta elegans; assembly: GCF_013100865.1. Classification (NCBI taxonomy): domain Eukaryota; kingdom Metazoa; phylum Chordata; order Testudines; family Emydidae; genus Trachemys; species Trachemys scripta. Next base: position 29,591,572 of record NC_048310.1, on the reverse strand, counting down.
GGAAAAAAAATCACAGTTAAGGTTTGTCCAATTAAATTTTAGGAGAGTTTGTTGATAAAAAAGAGGCTGTGATTGTGAGCTTACAGTTTAGAAAGAGAAGGTCCAGAATAATGAAAACTTGCAAGCTGATTAATTCAATGGAAAGCTGTTCTGTGCATAGTTTCCACAAACTCATAAGCACTTGAGCATTTTTAGCCCAAATTTAATTATAGCCTTTGATAATCAGGCTTCGCTCAAAAGAAATCCCCTTCTTCCCATAATACTTGATGATGTAATGCTCTATTATAACTCAGAGCTCTTCCCGCACCCTCCCCAAAAACAAGCCGTCTTCATGTCAATGGAAAAAAAGGTGACCTCTTCTCCTAGAGTTTTACATTTCGCGATCCGCAAGCTGATATAGATCATCTCGGGGGTATTATTTGCTACTGGCTGAAAACAGCTAATAAAGGGCCAGTTCAAAGCTGTCTATTTCATACTGGGGGGTGGAGGGGATGTTATTCTGACATCATTGCTCTGAATGAGCAGCCTGTGTTCATACAGTATACGCTCCCCTGGAATGACAAATTTTCTGCCTTTTTCTGGGGGGATGTTCAGGCAAAGGGGGAAAAATGCATAAGGGAAGCAAAGAAAATTCATTTGTATAAGCTTGCCCCCCTACTGTGGAATTTTCAATTATATATATCTAATTATGGCTGTCAGTTGATGAATTGAGAAAAGACATTTTTTGTCCCCCCTCCTTTTTTTGTCTCTTCGTCATCTCTTCTGTTAGAATGATTATAGCACACTTACACAACTAATTGCCTTACTGCTTATTAGTGATACAATTATGCAGGCCAGGCTCCTTGTGTGAACAACCATCTGCAGAGGGAAAAAAAAGTGACACTATTCAAAACTATCCATAATTTAACCAATGTTATTCCAATGCACTGAGCTCAAACAATTGTTGGGCCTTCATATTTCATACCCACCCTGGCAAAAAGAGGGTTGCGGTTTTTTCTTTCTTTTCTTTATTTTTTTTTCTCTCTCTCTCTTTCTCTGTGCACTGATTCACCTCTTTAGACCCACTGTGAATTGGAAAGAAAGGAGGAGAAAAAAAAGTGCTTCAAATGTCAACAGAAAGGGGGGAAGTGAAGCATGGCTAATGCCCATTCCTCCTGCGGGTAATTTTTCTTCAATTTTTATACTAATAGGCATTTTTTAAGCTTTACAAATAGTTGAGAAAGTGCAGATGTTCCAACCACAGAAATCTGTGTGTATTTGTCAGCTTATAAATGGTTTTAAAGCATCTGATGGACAATACAGAGCTATGTGGACTGTTTCCAGTTAACGTCACTGGTTCTTAAGATAATATGAAGTGAGTGTGTCTCTAAATCTTGGCTTCTGTAATACTGTAGTACATAGCAGAAACAGGTGAAAACTCAGAAGATTGAAGGAGGTATTGCTTTGACTTGCACAAGCCCAGCTGATTAAGCAAATACAAAATGTAAAAGACATTGCTTTTAAGGAACAACTTCATTAGAATGGCAGCTAAGGGAGAAATAGCCTTATTTTGTCATTTATCTAGGCTTCCCAACTACATTTTCTTGCGTATGGCTCCAGTATGTCACTGCACTGTCACTGCATATTGGGAATAACTAGGCTCATGTGAAGGAAGAGAACGGCTACATGACCCAGTGTGCAGCAATTCTTTGCAATCAGCTTGGCATTTTAAGAAACTTCCAAAGTACAGTCAGGCCAGAGCTGCGAAATTTGCATCCGGTATCGAAGTTCTCTCTGAAGTTCACAGATGTTCCAGTATGGAAGGCCTCATTCTGATCTCACCCAGGGATAGAATTCCATTGACTTCAATAGTTATTCCACAGTGTAAGAGAGAGTGAGTTGGGATCAGGTTTTTGGTTCAGCCTGTTACGGGGCCAGGTGCCAGCTGCAAATTTCAGATTCGGTCTCAATTCCAAACCCCTCAAAAATGGTGGTGTTCATCCAGGTGCAACCACTGGAAGTCTTGAAGGGGACATACCACTATCTTACCATTTACTATGCTGGGAATGTCTCCCCTCAAAGCAGGCACAGGAGTAATGTATACTCACACCTGTTCTCATGCCCTCCTCCACAATTATTGTATGAAGCTATATAATGGAGTTTTCTGATCCAGGGTTTTGGTTATGACGCTATCCTGATAAACGTATTTACAAGCATGTCATTTGTCTGTTACATTTTTGATGCAGGCGTCAAAGTGAGTGTGTGTATGTCTGCTATAACAAGACCAGTTGATATGAAAACTTTTTTCATCTTGAAATAGGATTCCTGCAGTTTTGCTCATGTAATCTCTGAGGGGATTAATCTCGTCTTTGAGATTTATAATGCACCATCACATGAATTCCTGGAGAGAAAATTCTGATTCAGAAGTGGGAAGTCCAAGACCCTTAAAAATGACATGCTTCTAATGTGTGCTTGTCTGAGTTTTATTAGGACAGAGTTATGGGATCTGACTCACAATAATCACAGCCTGAAATGCTGATCTGCTTCTGTCTGCAGTGGCTAGGAGAAGGAGTATCTTCGCTCTCTGTTCACTACACAGAAAAGCTATATTTTTCTAACATAAAAATATGAGACTTTTAGCCTCATAACTCAGTATGGCACGTCCATCTGTCCCTTTGGATGAGATGTCACACTTTTTCAGGGCCAAGTATATAAGCAGTATCTTGGAGGCCTGTAATTTTCTGTTCTCTGTGGCTGAGTTTATCCACTGCTGCTATTATCTGCCATGTGACTTCCTCCACATATAGTGCATGTGGCTAGAACTTCTTGTCACAAAGTTTTCAATGCTTTGAGTCCAATCATGCAATCCATCTGCACAACCACTTCCCATTGAAGTCAATGGGAATTCAGCTTGAGTGTAAGGGCTGGTGTAGCCTTAATGGTTTTCCTGTGTATCTCTCCAGTAGACCTGTGCGCCCTGAATCCCCATAACTTCTATGTGTGTCTTTCCCCACTACTCAGGTATCCAGAAAACTAATTTTGCGTCATTCTAGACTTAAGCCCTTGTCTCAGAGGAGTAATGGTGGTCAGGGTAAACTGTCTAGTAAAACCACAAAATACTTTTGTATATTCAAATGCCTCATGTTTCTGGCTGTTGAAACCCGATGTTGCCACCTTAAACAACTTGGTAGCCCTTTTAAGAAGCTTTACATGTTTACCTCATCGCAGGGGTGTGAGTTTAACTATCATTGTTCTTGATCTCTCCCCAGATGGCAACACTGCAATTGTAGTACAACTTTTGCAACTTTATTGCAAGTCTGGTGATATTTGATGTTTTTTTCTTAAAGCCCCAGCTCACGAACTCACGTTTGGTGAAAATCTCAGCTTTCATCTTACATAAAAGTAAATTTCTAGCTGTTGTGGTTATGGAGACATCCTTAAATACATGACCCAACTGTACCCTAAAGGATCACAAATCAAAAGGCAAGTTAAACTATTTTTTTAAAGATTTCGTGACTTTACGTCAATTGTGTGGGTCCTGGCTTATGATTTTTGAATGGTAGAGTTGGCAGTGCTGCATTTGACAGTACACTGTAGTGCATGTGAGAGCACATAAGAGTATGTCCTATAAGTTTGTTGTATTTATTGACATGGATCTCTGGGATGAGCTTCAAAAATATTATCATGATTACAGATATTTGCATGATGAGTTTGTCAGTCAGTACTGCTGATCTAAGGAAACATCCAGTGGGTTAAATAAAAAATGAGATCTAGAGTAGATGGCAAATGTTGGCGTGATCTGTTATTGTATGTGGAGCTGATAGCACTTTCTATTATTAAGGTTGTCTGACACTTTCCATTATATGACCCTGTTTTCAGTTGTTTATAAACTTTATCGCATTTTAACTATTTGGGTTGAAATTTTCCATGTAGGGTGTCTGCCTAAGGCTGAAATTTTTTTGTGAGTGTCAATATCATGCCACATGATGATACTTCAGTGTACTTGTCTAAAAACCTAGGTAATTACACACAACTTCATTAAAAAAACATTATTAACGTTGCACAGTCAAAAACTCTCAGGTTAGGAAATGCCAGAATCAGGGTTGCCTGTGAAAATTTAATCTGATCCCTTGTGTTTTATGTGCATTATGATGCAGTCTTTTATTACCGGTTTCAGAGTAGCAGCCGTGTTAATCTGTATCCGCAAAAAGAACAGGAGTACTTGTGGCACCTTAGAGACTAACAAATTTATTTGAGCATAAGCTTTCGTGGGCTACAGCCCACTTCTTCGGATGCATAGAATGGAACATATATTGAGGAGATATATCTACACATACATGCTCTCTGTATGTGTATATACATGCTCTCTGTATATGTAGATATATCTCCTCAATATATGTTCCATTCTATGCATCCGAAGAAATGGGCTGAAGCCCATGAAAGCTTATGCTCAAATAAATGTATTAGTTTTTTATTACCTGATCACATACTATTTTTCTACAGGACTCCTTCCTCCTTCACTGCATAAGAGGGCTTGCTCTGGGGATGAATCGGGGTTATGGATGTGCAATGAGAGTCTTTGGATCTGCTGACGTCACACTGCAGAGCCGCCTTTTCGCTGGAATGTTCAATTACTGCATGAACTGTAGTAGTAGTTCAGCAGCAGTAGTTCTGTTTTCCGCACCCCTTGCACCACTGCCTCTGGGCTGGGTAGTTTTGTTTGTGTTGCGTTCCACAGTATATACATTGGACAACAATGCCTATGTTCTCAGTCACTCTGTGTCTGTCCCACTTCCTGGGTTTCTTGATCTTGCATCTGTGTGCTTGTGCTATACTAGTGGCTGTTACTGTTTGATCCTTTCCCTGGACAGCTCAAGTGCCCTTGGTATTTGGAGGCATTTCTATAGGGTTAGGCCTCAATAATCTCGCCTGAAACCACATGTTCCACAAATAATCCTAATTTAATTTTTAATGTCCCCAAAGTTACACATGGGTGTCAGAGTTCTCAGCTCTGTAACATGGATATCTGCACCATCTTCAGCTTCTGGGGTTTGGGTCTCTATAGTATCATTCTGTCTAGGTCACAGTATTCATTAAACACTCATATAGTTCTTCCAGTGTATTGGTCATTATTCTCAGCAACACTATCTCACTCACTTCTCATCTCCCTCCGTCCCCCCATGAGATAGAAAATAGAGAAAAAATAATCCCAACTATACATACAATATGACGGGGGCGAATTTAGCTACAACTAATCAGGAAAGAGATCTTGGAGTCATCATGGATAGTTCTCTGAAGACGTCTATGCAGTGTGCAACGGCAGTCAAAAAAGCAAACAGGATGTTAGGAATCATTAAAAAAGGGATAGAGAATAAGATGGAGAATATCTCATTGCCCTTATATATATCCATGGTGTAACAGGTTGGATCACAGAAACCCCCTTGGGGCTGCCAACTGATGTGCCAAGACTACTTCTGCCCCTGCTTTCCTGCCCTGGCAGCCTAGGACTTCAGTGCCCTGCCTGGTTTGAACCAGACCCACTAGCCTGCTGCTAACCCAGACCCAGGGTCTGAACCACGTCTCCTAACAGCTGTAGGCTTAACTGAAAGCAACTTGCAGAAGTGTTCCTGTCTTTAACACTCAGATGTCCAACTCCCAATGGGGTCCAAACCCCAAATAAATCTGTTTTACCCTGTATAAAGCTTATACAGGATAAACTCATAAATTGTTCACCCTCTATAACACTGATAGAGAGAGATGCACAGCTGTTTGCTTTCCTCCTCCTCCTCCCTCCCCCGGTATTAATACATACTCTGGGTTAATCAATAAGTAAAAAGTGATTTTATTAAATACAGAAAGTAGGATTTAAGTGGTTCCAAGTAGTAACAGACAGAACAAAGTGAATTACCAAGTAAAATAAAATAGAACACGCAAGTCTGTCTAAGAAACTGAATATAAATAAAACCTCACCCAGTAACATTTCTTTTACAGACTAGTCTCTTTCTAGTCTGGGTCCAGCAATCACTCACATCCCCTGTAGTTACTTTCCTTTGTTCCAATTCCTTTCAGGTATCCTTGGGGTTGGAGGGGCTCTCTCTTTACCCAGCTGAAGACCAAATGGAGGGGTCTCCCAGGGGTTTAAGTAGACTTTCTCTTGTGGGTGGAGACCCCCTCCTCTCTCCTATCCCAAGTCCAGCTCCAAGGTGGAGTTTTGGAGTCTTATGGATAAGCCACATGTCCATGCATGACTCAGTTTTTACCAGCCAAGCCACATTCCTGGGAAGGCTCAGATGTGGATTGGCATCTTCAAGTTCATTGTTGGCTTAAGTGGTTTTTGATTGGGCACTTAATTTGCACTTTTCTCAAGAAGCTGACCAAATGCTCTACTAGTCTAGTTAAAATCAAGCCAGCATACAGCCAATATTCATTACTTTGAATACCAAAATGATACATGCATACAAATAGGATGAATATATTCAGTAGATCATAGCCTTTACGTAGATATGTTATGTGGCATACGTAGCCTAAAACATTTCAGTTATGTCACATATACAATTATAAGCATATCCCATAAAGCCTTATGGGGGGCACCGTCACACATGGTACTCCCACATCTTGAATACAGCGTACAGATGTGGTCTCCTTATCTCAAAAAAGATATACTGGCATTAGAAAAGATTCAGAGGGCAACTACAATGATTAGGGATTTGGAATGGGTCCCATATGAGGAGAGATTAAAGAGGCTAGGACTTTTCAGCTTGGAAAAGAGGAGACTAAGGGGGGGATATGATAGCAGTATATAAAATCATGAGTGGTGTGGAGCAAGTGAATAAGGAAAAGTTATTTACTTGTTTCCATAATATAAGAACTAGGGGCCACCAAATGAAATTAATGGGCAGCAGGTTTAAAACAAATAAAAGGAAGTTCTTCTTCATACAGTGCACAGTCAACCTGTGGAACTCCTTGCTTGAGGAGGTTGCAAAGGCTAGGACTATAACAGGATTTAAAAGAGAACTAGATAAATTCATGGTGGTTAAGTCCATTAATGGCTATTAGCCAGGATGGGTAAGGAATGGTCCCTAGCCTCTGTTTGTCAGAGGGTGGAGATGGATGGTAGGAGAGAGATCACTTGATCATTACCTGTTAGATTCACTCCATCTGGGGCACCTGGCAGACAGGATACTGGGCTGGATGGACCTTTGGTCTGACCCAATATGGCTACTCTTAAGTTCTTATGTAGCTGGGGTGGAGAGCAGAGGTGAAGCAGCTGTCTGCCAACTTTGAACAGCCAGACACAAGACCCATAACAAGCGCTCAGATGCAGTGGCTGAGAGGGAGGCTTTAAAAAAGCACTTCAGCAGTCAGCTGCAGTAGTGTTCTGTGCAGGACTGTTCTCTGAGCCTGGAGCTTTGGATGCTGTTAGGAATTGTGTAGTGCTTGCTGTACATTTAGAACTCTGAGTATATGCTTCACTGAACGTTTATACTGTACGTTTATAAACATGAGACAGTGTTTTACTGAAGCTATGAATTATGTGGTGCTTGCTATACATTTATTAATATGACAGGGAGTTTTCATGAACCGGTTAGTTCTGTGGTGTTTGCTGTACATTTACATTTGAATACTGCTCTGCATTTTGCAGTATGTATTGTGAACTAATACATATAATTTTATACTCCAAAAATTTATGGGTGGCAAAAATAGTGCAGAGAACCAACATATATAAAATAAGAAAAGCCATACAAACTTTTAACATCGATTAACGGAATGGAACTGCACTGCACCCATCTTTTACTATTCTCCCCCCCACCCTGGCCTAGCCCAACTGTTCATGGCAGTGGTCTCTGTCTTGGACTCCAGGATGCTGGTTGGGTCTCCACCAAGTGTGGCATGTAGTTTATAAAGCTGTCAATTCTGTGGCTCAGATTCAGATCGATGGTGGTCTCCCTGGCAGAGCTGGATTTATAACTTATGTGCCCCTAGGCACAGCTGACCTTTGTGTTGCATACAGTTTTAGAGATGTAAGGTGCCCCTAGAACGCCGGTGTCCCTAGGCACGTGCCTACTGTGCCTAATTGGAAATCTGGCCCTGCTCCCTTATGATATGGTGGCCTTATGATATGGTGCCACAGTTCCTTCGCTTTTATGTGGCACTGCTGCTGATCCCAGTTGTACCCCTGTGCCTGCATGCCCTGTGCAATCATTTTGTAGCTGTCTGCGTTTCTATGACTGGTCTGTAGCTGTGCTTGCATGGCTTCTTCCCCACATGGGCCAATATCTTCTGTCTACTTCAGGCAGGTGCATGTCTAGTGCATGGAGCTGGCATGGTTGGTTGGGCAGTTGCACACAATAAGGGAAAGTAGCTAAGTATGCTATCCAAGGTGGGTGATTAAGAAAAGGTATTTCAAAAATACATGGGGGGGACTTTAAAAGGTGGAGTGGCTTCCGGTGTCTGTGACCTCTGGGTAGTGAAGTTTATAATCGCGACCAGAGCAGGATAGCTGACAGTTATGGTCAACATCATGTGCTGCGCGGCGCATAGGCTGGGGAAGATTGTGCCTCCCCAAACAGCCCAGCATGGCCGCATCCACGCTCCTACCCAAAGCCCCCTCCTGCTTTCCCTTCCCCCTTGGCTCCAGCCAAGGCAGGCTGCTCCTCTTCAGTGTTGCTGGGGCTAGGGTGGCCAGGATTTGGGGTGGTTGGGAGTGCCCAGTGCTGGGACGCCCGTGCTCGGGGGAGAGAGCTGGGGCTGCCCACCCTGTCTTGGGGCACTGGGGTCACTGGGGCTGGGAGGGGGTGCATGCTACCTGCCCTGCACTCGGGGGCCGTGTGCCACTGGCCCGCCAGCCTAGCACTTGGGGAGGGGCTGGTGGCCTTCTGTGTGTGGGGGGGGGCAGCTCTGGGCTCCGGCGGGGGGAGGAAGGTGGATTCATTGGGGGCGGGGGCAGTCAGGGGCTAGCCTCCCCCAGCCAGTGGTACACTCGCTGCCCACAGTCAACACAGGTCATGCAGTGTCTACACTTGCACTGCGAAGACATCTGTAGGCTGACCATGGTGGTTTTACTGCACCACTGCAATGGGGTGCATATGTCGGCCAGGGACAGATGTGAATAAAAACACATGCACAAAAAGTAAGACCAGGTGACTTACATTGACCTAACTTTTTGGAGTAGGCCAGGCCTAAAGTTGTATGTAGCCTATAATTTTGTTTTCCGTCTATAATTTTTTCCCTGACAGCTGCAATAATAAGCTGGGAAAATGCAAATCATTGGGAAAGCAATGTAATAAGATCATCATTACAAATATAAATTTCTGTCTTAATAACTAGGGATTTGTGAAACAATGTTTAGAAAAATATAAAAATGTCCCTACCCCAGATGAGGTCATGATCTACAAGTACTTATGCCTCATATGGGAAAAATATTTCTGATGGTAGATGGCTCTTTAATTAGCATTAAAAGGCAAAACAAGATCTACTGGTTGGAAGCTGAAACTAGATAAATTCAGACTAGTAATGTGTACATTTTTAACAGTGAGGGTAATTAACCATTTGAACTGCTTACCTGGGGACATGGTGAATTTGTCATCACTTGGTCAAATTAGATAATCATAACTGTCCCTTCTGGCCTTAAACTCTATTCTTTTTTTTTTGTATTGGGAAAAAACCCCACAAAAAGCCCCATCCTAGTCCTGGGTGTGGATATATAGAACTGGTTCTGGTGTATTGCCTTTAGCAGTCCATTTGTGTGCTAGTCTCCGAGCTGGCAGTCTGTAAACCAAATAATCCAAAGTGAATTTGCATGGCCCTGTAATAAATCCCTCAAAGCATTTATAATGGAAACTCTTCAAGAACTATAACACTAGCATTGCTAAAATATGCCAATATAATTAATTCTGATTAGTCAGACATAATAATTTGGTTTCTTTTCCTTTATTTTATTCCCCCTTCATGTTTTTCACTTTCATTTAGGACAAATCCAGTCCTGGGTCTATCTTGATCACACCAAGACAGGAAAAAGATACAGTGGCAAGTGAAATAGCTTGCTTTGCTTGAGACATTACTTACCCTGTCATTATTTTACACAACCAAATACAGTGCTGGCCGTAATCTGCTGCCTTTCAAGTAGGAATAAAATACATTACTTATGCAGCGAATGTTTTAATGTAACAAAGAGAAGGAATAAAAATGCCTTACAACAGTTTTATTAAAAACAAATTCCCACAGTAAATACATATACACTCTGGTACCATGGTGAAACAACCAAAGACATCACTGTTAAGTGCTATGGGAAGTACTTATAAATTACTTGAAATAAAAAACATTGTTGCCTGGACATCAGGGTTGAAATGCTGCAGTTTGTAATAAATTAACACAGAACTTCACTTCCCCTCCTCTAACAAAGCAGCCATTTGTCTGAATAACCCACATTCAGCTGTGAGTTATATTTTCACAACTGCAACTGCATTCATTTGCAAATCATTCTGCAGTTTTAATGCTCAAGTTTTAAATACCTTAAGAACTAATAAATAAAGCAAAGTAGAGCAAACAGTTGGCTTGTAGCCTAAAAACTGGCCTAATTTCTGGGGGTTTTCTTTTTCCCTTTTTCCCTTTCAAAGTAATTTTGCACATGTCTAAAGTTTCTTCAAACTATGTTTTGTATTTAGCCTAAATGCTCCTTTACAGGCTTCCAGTTCAGACAGAACATTTCATATTTCTATTAACTATGAAGATTTTGATCATTTCAATTTTGTATATTTATAAGGATTTTTCCCCTAAGTATTTGATTTAGTTAGAATAATTATATGCGTTTCTTTGAGGTTTTTTTGTTGTAATTAACTTTTATCTGTTAGGCTTAGGGAGAAGTTTTTTTTCATTTTTTAAATTGCTCCTAAACTTTATCCACAAAAATCTCAAAAGTAAAAGTCCTGTCACTTTACTAGCATTATTTTGAATATAAAACAAACAGTCTGGAAGAGACTAAAACAACCTGTTGGGTAGAAGGAAATGCAATACTTTTCAGGTTTTTAAAAAAGCAATTAAAATTAATTTAATGAAAGTATTTACTTACTAAATTTGAGGTTTCAGCATTATTTTCCTGGCAAAACCGAAGTCTGATTTCTATATATGGAGTGTTAGGCTTTGTTCCACTTATTCACATTGTTTTATATAAACTACTGTGGACATGTTTGAAATGGCTGGTAGGGTTTCCAGTCATTTTCAGAAAGTGAAATCTAGAGAGGAAAGCTTCCCAGAGATTTCAATGCAGATTTAACAAAAGATTTTTAAAAAGAGATTGAAAATCACTGAAAACCTTCCTTCTCTCTCTCTCTCTCTCTCTCTCTCACACACACAATTTGCGTGGACAGAGCCTCTATATTTTGATCCATTACTTTAGGGTAAAAATAGAATATTCTTCATACAAGTTAATGTCCAGAGTCTTTATTTATAGTGCACTGATATTTCTGTGTTGCATTCTTATCTCGTGTTGGCCAGGCATCACCTTACTGTATGAAAACTAGCAGCACCATAGATCAAGGAGCCATTTAGAAATGTTTTATTTTTACCTAAGATTTATTTTATATAGGTATGTATATATAAGGGTGAAACCCACTTTCAGGGAAAAGTCCAAATATTGGACTCTGGCCCCTAAGCATGTGGTTAAACCCCATTGACTTCAAGTGCTTTGATGAATAAGGATGGGATTACTCATAAATTTGAAGTTAAGGGTGAGTTTAAGTGCCTTGCGAAATCTGCACTTCCGGTGCTGCAGAATTGCAGATGAGTTGAGAAATTGAAATTCACCCCTGAAACTGGGTCCAAGATGTGGCAATACAGCTTCACAGCCACTACCACAGTGGCTGCAGTCCCCCCAATGCATGGAAATTGGGGGGGGGGCAGATGGGGCAGTGGGAATACGATCTGCCTGAATCCAGATACCATAGCATTGCCTCTGGCCAATCCCTATCCCAGCCCTCAGCCTCCCATGCAGGGCAATCATGCAGATCCCATCCATTGGAATACAGAGGATGCACAGGCAAATTGCTCTGCCTGTGCTCTTCTGCAAAGCATCAGTCTGGGTTAAGTATTACAGAGTATGTCTGCAGTGCCTCCCAAAATGATCATCAAATGCAGACACGTTCTGTAATCAAATTAGAATGCAGGCTATACCTCAGGACCAAATCTTGCTCACCTTACTCATATAATAATTCCATTGGTTTAAATAGAATGACTCCTGTGAGTAAAGCGAGCTGGACTTGGCATGCTATGAAAACTGTAACAATAGTGTTACATTGTTAAGAAATAATACCGTATTAAGTTTTTCTACTGAATACCATAAATCATAAATAGGATTAAAACCATTCATGTGCATCTTTAACAAATTACTGGAAATAAATCAATATTTCCAAATAGTAACACAATAGCATCAGTGCTAAGTTTCCATTACATATGTCAAAGTTTATAACTACAAGAAATTAAGTTTTTTATATTTCTAGAGAGATTTGTGCCAAGAGAAAAAGATTGGGGTTAAGATTAAGAGGTAATGACATGACAGGCTTTAGTTGAGACAAAATCACTTCTCTAGTTAGCAGAGTAATTTCAGCAATACATCTTCTGTAATTTTTTTAATCACTTAGTGATTACTTGTGTGGTGCTATTTGATTCATTGGCCATCAGTACCTGATTAAGATTCTATGCTTAGGCCATCATTACTTTGCAACAGGCCACCCATATGGTGCTAGTGTTGAGCCAGTGCAAATCCCTCAGCTTAGCACTGTATATTCTGTTAAAGAAGACTATGTGAAAATGCTGACATTAGCATATGTTCTGCTCTGTGTTCTGCTGACCTTTATCCATGGCATTACACTAACACTGGATCCTTGGAGTTGGTCCAGTAAGAAATTGGGTTGGAATTGTAAAATTAGCCATCTGTCTATTAAAAACTTTACCACACAGCTAGCACCCTGAATCATATGAGCACAGTGATGCAATGAAATACAATCAGATACAGGAATGATTTATTTATTTATTTTTGTTCAGTTCCATCTCTCAGAAGCATGAGTATATAACTGAGAATGCAGCTCTTCAGAATTTACCAGCTATTGACCCCCCGCCCCCATGCACTCCCAATTCATATTAAACCTGTTCAAGGAGTCTCTTTTTCATTAATAATCTCGTCTTTTTATACCTTCCATGGATTTATAAACCTTATTTCTTGACATCCCTCCCACAGAATGGATTTCTTATTTCTAGTAAAAAGAACAGGAGTACTTGTGACCCCTTTAGAGACTAACAAATTTATTAGAGCATAAGCTTTCGTGGACTACAGCCCACTTCTTCGGATGCATACCATTATTTCTAGTGTCATGGCTTTGGTGGTCTTCAGCATAGAAATACTATAGATAACGTATAATAACATAAAACATGGGTGTACTAGTGATAATTAGTTATTCATGATCTGCAATTTCTGTGAGCTTGAGCATTCTGCATTTTCTAGTGCAGGGTCTCTATTAAAAATAGGAACTACAGTTACTTGGGCTATAGAGAGCCTAATGGAGCATTTTTAAAAATAATTCATTAACTAATTAACAAAATAGTGTTTGTTTATTTACAGTACATAAAATGTTTCCATCATGAAACAGCCCACTAACACTCGGCAGCTTGCTCACTGCACTGACAGCAGAACATCTGCAGTTTAATTTAATGCATTTACTAAATGAAGTGGGTAAATAAAGGGATGTTAAATATCCCTGCCTTTTTTTACTTCTCTCCGTAGGTCAGAAGCACCAAACAATGATTCCCCTTCCTCCCATTTCCCTTGCCAGTTAGGATTTGGAAACTCCCCAGCGTGTTTCAGCGGCTATTGTATTTATTTGAAATCATGATGAATTCTCTTAAATTTCATCTTCAGTTCCTGCTTTATCCTACCATCATTTAAAAAAAAATTAGACTATGTTATTGGCAGGAACTGTTTAATTAATGTTTCTAAAAGAAATCATCACCATGGTATCTGGACACCAGTTACCTAAAGTTAAGGAATTCTGTCAAGAGTGAGGATTAAGATTCCCTGAGTGACATCCTGGCAAAGCCTCCTTTTGACTTCAATAGGACCAGGATTTCACCTCTCTGGTCACCCACAACCAAGTTTTTCACTAATATTTTTGTCTTATGCAGTACCTTCTACATTAGAATCTCCATACACATCAATGAACTAAGACTCACATTACCCATGTTTGCCACAGCAATACCATTCTACCTATTCCCTAAATGAGGGACGAGAGGCACAGAAGAAGTGAGGTTTTTACTCACGAAAGCTTATGCCCAAATAAATCTGTTAGTCTTTAAGGTGCCACCAGACTCTTTGTTGTTTTTGACCTACCCAAGTTCACATAGGAAGTCTGCGGTGGAGTTGGGTTAGTATCCAGTTCTCTTGCTGTTCAGTCTTGAGCCTTGACTAGGAGACCATCCTTACTCCTCCCCAGCCTTTAAGCTATTTTATTAGAAGAGTTAAAATTCTGTGCACTGCCTGCTGAATCACTTCTACTAGTTTAGAAGACTCACCATAACGCATGTGTCTGGTATTTGACCTTAAATGTGACAAGAGATGAGCTCAGCCTCCTCGCCAATATCCATGAGTTCTAAAGATAAAGGTCAGGCGCTTTAAATGTACCTGGTAATGGATAGGTAGCCACTACAGAGAACTTATTCGATGTACTCATGTTGGGCAGTTTAATTTAACAGGTAGGCCACCGTACGTTGAAGTAGCTGTAATTTCTGGGTGGCCATCATGATCTATCCATGGGTGAAGTTTTTCCAATACTACAACTGTACTGTGACCAAATCATGGAGCAGATCCGCATCTGAATGGTGAGGCACAGCTCTTAGCTCACCAAACGGAGAGAAGGTATTTCTGGCTATTCCTGCTGTGCACCTCCTTTAACAATTCAAGGGCAGATGCTCTCTATTCAGGGCAAGTCCACAGGTTCAACTAGTTCCTTGTGTTTCTTGCCTCTGCTGTCAGCCTCACCTCTAACATTTGTGGATCTTACAAGCTACGGAAAGGAAGAAAGGTAGTTAAATCTGATCATAAGCATGTGTAGATATAATCTCGGCTGATGTTTCTATTATATAAAGACTTACTTTTGAAACACTGAAATGTTAAATGTTCATTATTGGGGCTACGGTATCTGTATAAGTAAACTAAGGACAACATTTTTTAAAATTACCTTGGTGAAGAGGCATGTGGAGTGTTGGAGAGAAGAAGATATGGCAGACATCCTCTTTGCCAGAGGATGTTGTGAAGGCCAAGAGTATAACATGGTTCAAAAAAGAACTAGATACATTTATGGAGGATAGGTCCATCGGTGGCTATTAGGCGTGATGGGCAGGGATGCAAAACCATGCTCTGAAGTGTCCCTAGCCTCTGCTTGCCAGAAGCTGGAAATGTGCGACAGGGGATGGATCACTTGATGATTACCTGTTCTGTTCATTCCCTCTGAAGAACCTGGCATTGGCCACTGTTTGAAGACAAGATATTGGGCTAGATAGTCCGTTGGTCTGACCCAGTATGGCCATTCTTATGTTAGTGCTACTGCTGTCCCCAATCAGCTTTGCTCAGCAAATATCAGCAATAGCTGGGGTTTCAGTCCATGGGTACTGGACCTACCTTACTAGGATGGTAAATAATAATAAATAATAACTTGACAGATGATACCAAGGGACCTTGTGTGGATGATGTGAAATAATATGAAGTTTTGATACTGGAAGGGTTGAAAATGTTTTATGAATACTAAAATCTGATGATTCCCCAGTAGTAGAAGAGTGGATTAGAATATGACCGTGTATTTCTCTTAAGAACGATTCAGTACAAAAAGTACAGGCCCATTTAGGAGCTTAAGAGACTTTGTGGAAGACCCTTCTTGATCCTAGTATGTTCATAAGTGAGCTTGAGATGATTATAGAGTTTAAATGAGGTAATATAAGGTGAAAGTAAAGAAAATAAACATTACAATAACTGGCAGTGAATTACTGAGGACGGGCAAAACTATTGAGAGAGAGTTTGATTACTGTTTATTCAGACTAAGCTCTCATTGAAGTCATTGAGTAAGGACTTCAGGATTGGCCAATAGAGTATGCATCCTTACAGGTACATATTTTGCACCTGTGAGTACAGGAGAGCCAGTGTATTGTAGGGCCAGTGTAGACTTAGCTCTGGGGGAGGCATGCAGTTATACTGCCACTGCCATTTCTTGAAGGTTCCACTATGAGAGAAACTTTAAACTTCAGCCATAAAAGTCACACAGGTGTCAGCTTCCTGGCAGAGAGACACTGAATCAGCACTCATTCATAGGTAGCTCCTTCCCAAAGGCGTGGGTTAAGGCTCCTCCCCTTTTCACTCCCTGGTGCTTGCTATCATGGTGGCGTCTCCCCTCTCCTCACATGGGTTGAGTCCTGGGCTCTCTTCTGGCACCTGGTGCCTCTACCAATTGGTGACTCCTCACTGTATCATATACACAACGATGCTGTCCCTTGAACAAAAATCAGTACTGCTAGTAGCTGGCAAACAATATAAAGCCCAGTACACAAGGGACAATAAAATAAATAAAACCCCAGCAAAGGTTGAGTCACCAATAGTAACAGTAAAGCAAGTGGGGGACCTGTTTGGGAGCAGAGAAATAGGATCTGGGAAAGGAAAGGGTTATGGTTAACTAATAAGGCTTGGTCTACACTACTCCCCTAATTCGAACTAAGGTACGCAACTTCAGCTACGTGAATAACGTAGCTGAAGTTCGAAGTACCTTAGTTCGAATTAGTTCGAACTTACCTTGGTCCACACGCGGCAGGCAGGCTCCCCCGTCGACTCCGCGGTACTCCTCTCTGGCTTGGTCTACACTACCCCCCTAATTCGAACTAAGGTACGCAACTTCAGCTACGTGAATAACGTAGCTGAAGTTCGAAGTACCTTAGTTCGAATTAGTTCGAACTTACCTTGGTCCACACGCGGCAGGCAGGCTCCCCCGTCGACTCCGCGGTACTCCTCTCGGCGAGCTGGAGTACCGCAGTCGACGGCGAGCACTTCCGGGTTCGACTTATCGCGTCCAGACTAGACGCGATAAGTCGAACCCAGAAGTTCGATTTCCAGCCGTCGAACTACCGGGTAAGTGTAGCCAAGGCCTTAGTGATAAACATTTAAAAAAAATAAACCATTTCCCTGCCTCCAAACACTAACGCCTCTTCAGAATCCAGTTCCCTCCTTGGCACCTTCCCAAGGTAGACTGAGGTTGAGTGTCCAGAAACGAAGTATTGCAGCACTGACTTCAAACAAAAGTCCCCTGACTTTATCTTCACCCTTGACTGGGGCAGACTCCTCTCCTGACTCCAGTCAGGTTCCCTGGTCTGGAATCCTCCTGGGGTCTCAACTGGGTCTTGGTAGCCGGGGCCTGGTTGGATCTCTCTCTGCTAGGTGCTGGTTGCTGCAGTACTGGAACTGTCTGACCCATAGCTCTCACAGCAGTGCAAGAACTCCCTTAGGAGGGAGGGAGTGACAGTTTAGCAGAGACTTCCTCAGTTGTGCTGTTTCTCTCTCAGTTTCCAAACTTAAAACTGAAATCTAAACTCTCTCTCCTTAGTACTGCAGAGTCAGACTGTCCTCTCATTGGAGGCTGTGCCGCTCTGGCTTGTCACTGGTCCAGAGGACCACTTGTCCGTATCACCCTATGCAGAATCCTCTCTATTGGCCCCAGCAAGAGCTTCTAGTTCCTTCTGTCCCCACTCCAACCCCAAGTATGCTTGCAAATGGTGTCAGAGCGCTCTGGTAGCCATTTTAGTTGTATTCCTTTTAGTAGGTCCCCTACAGGACCGGCTCCAGGGTTTTGGCCGCCCCAAGCAGCCCCCCCCAAAAAAAGCCGCGATCGCCATCTGCGGCGGCAATTCAGCGGAAGGTCCTTCGCTCCCAGCGGGAGTGAGGGACTGTCCGCTGAATTGCCGCTGAATCGCTGGACCTGCCACCCCTCTCCGGAGTGGCCGCCCCAAGCACCTGCTTGCCAAGCTGGTGCCTGCCCTGGTCCCCTAGACGCTCAGTTCAAAAGTCCAGGAGCAGGCAAACTCCAAGTGGGGGTTACATACAAATGGCCTTGCCCAGCCTGTTCCCTAGCTGCCCCTTTCCACTTACAGACAGTCTGGGCCCTTGACTAAGAGGTTGGGGATGTCTTCCATTACTCTGCTCCCATTTCAGATGGCCTTTCCGATACTGTAAGCCCACAGTATGGGCTCTGTGGCTTCCTTTATGCACAGAATTGTCTAAAAGGTGTACGAGACAGAGTAAGCTACTGCCTGTTTAATAAAGGTCATTATTTCCTCTCCATGGCAGTTGTTTGTCACAGGAAAAATAAAGAACAACATTTAAGAGAAAAAATATGCGATTTAAAGCTTCAGTGTGGAAGGATATAAATATAGAGCATTTAATCCTAATTCTGTTTACACACACGCATGCAAAAGATTCCCCCAAACATGCATCTGTAGTCTCTTTTTTTATTTTAAGGGTTTTTTTAACCATGCTTTGAACTTATTCCTAACATTTTATGTGTCTACCTGGATCAGATTTGAAATGTTTTTTTATAAAATATGCTGCATTTATAAAATGCTCTTTTGATGCCTTTTTATTCTGAAGTGTTTTTATCAGCCCCAACTCTGGATTTCATAGAGCCTGGGGAATTTACAAAGGAGCCAACTCAGAGTAAACTTAAGTCACTGATATTATACATACAATGGTCTGTCTTGCTGACGCCAACCCTAACTCCCTCCCCCACTAATAAAAAACAGTAACAGTTGTCTGATCTTTTTTCATCAAAGACAATGTTTATGAAGTGGCCTGTATCGTTATCTTAAAATACATGTATAATTTATGCATTAAAGCATGAGAAGAATTATGAATCAACATTTCATGGTAAATTGTCCACAGATTTGGGAACTAAAATATTGCACTTCTGTTGTGGGTCCCGAGCCACAAATATGCGAGCACATACGTAACTGCACTCCCCGTGAGAATCCCATTTACTTGCATGAGTACGTTTACACCCTCGCTTAAATGTTGAGTCAGGGCTTGTGATTGGTGGTATTCTTTCCTAAAAGATACAGGATTTCTTCTCTTTAAAAAAAACCATGTAAATTTAGTCCTCATGGAAGTTTCCACATTAACAGTCTTGAAAAATTGAAAGGCCAGACTTCCATGGAGATTACAGCAGAATACAGCAACAGATTCTGGCTAAAAGTCCTCTGATTGTCCACACAACAAGTGCAGCATGAGCTACAGGTGTGTGAGCTGGTCTATTTTACGCTATCAATGTGTTGCAACCCTGATCTTCAGTGACCACCTCATAAGAGCGAGAGATTTGTTCAGTCTCCTTCCTCATTAATTCCCGGTCTGTCTGCTGAGACTCTCACCAGCATTGCCAAATAGTGTCACTGGTCCTGTTGGGAGGATAGGATACCAAATGGGGGACTGAGAGACCTAGAGTCTATTCCTGGTTCTGCCAGAGCTGTTGTGTGATGTTGAGGAAGTCACTTCATCTTTCTGTGCCTGTTTCTCTCCTCCTACCCTTTGATGGTCTTGTCTGTTTAGACTGAAAGCTCTTCAGGGCAAGTACTATCACCAGTATTGCCAATCCCAAATGTTCAAATATCAGGAGTCAGGCTCACCAAAAATAATGAGATTGGCTTTAAAATCATGAGATTATGTAAAAATAATAGATTTGGTGTTCTTTTATTTGCCTTCTGCTTTTGGAGCCTTTAGGGTACACTGGGGTCACATTTTGAAGCTTTCTTCACAGGCACAAAGGCTAGAAACTTGCGTTTTCTTTAAGAATGAAGGCTGAAATCATCACATATCCACTTGACTCCAGGAGCTGGGGCTCTATAGAAAACAAGGATTATCATCAGACTCCTGACTAAATCATAAGAGTTGGCAATAGGGAATTGAGCTCAGTGATGGAGTGTAGGTGCTACTGAAATACAGATAGTGCTTTTTGTGATAAGGACACTTGTTCACAGGATAGTGGACTGAAACTTTCAAATTCATTTCATATAGGGAACTGAAAAGCCATCTGGTAACTTATCTTGGTCACTACCAACTCAGACTGGATTTGAACCACTAATGAAATAAGGCTCCCAGAATCCATTTCCAATTTCCTAAACCATGCAGTCCCTGAATTATGTGTGTGTGCTATCTATTCTTTAAGTATTCTTGTCTATAATATTGTGAAAGCACTCTGCCAGTGAGGAAAAACCTGCTCTTAAAAGCAAAGAACAAGGAAATGTTGGTCATGCAATTAGGTAAATGTTTTCATAAGTTCCAGTGGCAGCAATAGATTTTAATAAAACATAATATAATGGGTGAAGTTATATTATTCGGCACTTCAGTGTTTCACATTATAAGAAATCTATTATTGCAGTTCCTTGTCATCTTATTTTGCACTCCATTTGCCAGATCTTCAGCTGGTTTAAATCAATGTAGCTCTGTTGAAGCCAGTGGAGCTACCCTGATTTACACCAACTGAGGATCTGGACAACTATATTTGAACTGCATCAGGGAATGTATCTTTTCCTTCCCCTCCCCTGCCCCCCTCCATCCGCCCACTTCCCCCAGAGTCCATTTACTGTAACCAACACAGTGGTTCTCATTCTATGAGCCTGGCCCTGCTCCCTTAGGAGACCATTTTTGGACCATCAGTGACGTATGGAGCTTAGTTTACAGGACATCAAAAGAAGACTCTGAAGATGCCAGGATAAAGGAGAATTAGAAGGGGAAACAGACACACAAGATGATCTCTTTCTTGAGAAATTGAGAGGATAAAGATTTTTCCAATGTGATTTTTTTCATCCGCACCAATAAATATGTAAGGAATATAGGGTCAGGCCTTGATGGCTTTTATTCAGGGTCCTCCAATTTTTGGGTATTCAGCTGAGAGACACTAATGGTGATTAGTGCTGGTGCTTAGCACTTAAAGGAAATAGATTATCTCAAACTGGGCATGGAAAAGTACAGGCACATAACATTGCTAGTTACTGTTGAGAATCATGGCCAGAGTGAAAAAAGATGAAGAACGCCTGCTCCAGCATATGTTTTGGGAAACCAAGGTTTTTATGTTATTTGGTAATTACACTTCACAAAACAGGTGTTTTGAATAGGCTTCACTTTGGCATGCAACCACAATGAAATAGTCTTGTATCATCACAAGTATGATAGCTGCTGTACAAGCTTGGCAACGCTCTCTGAAAATTCTCCCAGAAACTCTCATATTATTGCCAAAGTTCTGCAAGATCTCCAGACACTTGTCTCAGCCAGAAGAGCACATGAAACAGCACAGAACAAAACAAAAGAAGAGGAACCAATGCACAGTGGGAAAAAAAGTCTCTCTCTTATTTACCTGGTTGCAAAACAATTAATGACATGGAAAAATTGTTTGTACACAGGGAATAATGGGAGACTGTAAAATAAATCAAGGAAATACATACCAGCCCACTCAGCACAGCATAGCAGTCAACTCAGGGTATTTTTCCAAAATAATTTTTAAACTAGTGTGATAATGGAAGCTTTGTGTGCCATGCAAATGTTGTAGCATGGATTTTTGTTGTTGTTTGTTGCACTTCATCTATTTGTTTCAATGTATGGCCTATCCTAGATCTAGACCTAGATCTCTGTAGTCATTTCATATCCCTTCCTGATTTTAGTCAAACTACATATAAAGGATTTAAATTTGAAAAAAGGAAAACTAATTTGCCTTATATCAGGGATAACTTTGATCAGTTATTAATATATAGTTAGTAAAAATTTATTGTAAAGTGCTATAAATTGGCATGCATCATATGTCCCTGAGCCATAGCTCATGTTATAGTTTAGTTAAGTCTCCGTCATTTGCATCAATTAAGTTGAATAATTTAGTGTCTCAAGCGTGGAAGATTTTCCTTCTGCTTTAGCCCCTCATCTTCAACTGTCAACATACACACACTAAACATCATGGTAGCTGTCAGAGCTGACATCAAAATCTATAGTTGTGTATGTCTGGTCTCTGTATCTGTCTTGTTCTGAGTACTGCTAAGTGTTTGTCTTAATTCTTTGTGAATCCTATTTTTCTCAATTTTTAGAGCCAAATTCTACTCAGTAACCCTGATGTAAATGGGATTTGAGTGTGGAAATTTGACTTCAGTAGAGTTACTGTGTTTTCATACTGTGCAGTAACTATGCAAAAGTTGGCCCAGAGTTTTCAGTAGTCACCTTCACCATGGGCAAAATCCTGGTTCTATTGCAGTCAATAGCAAAACTCCCACTGACTTTCATGGAGCCAGAATTTCACCCCTGTTTACATATTCCTGGTGTTGCACTTAAAGTAAATGTGGGCCAGATAATGGAAACTGGCATAGCTCTGTTGACTTCAGTTATGCTGGAGTTATGCTGATTTACATCAGGATCGGCCTGCACATTTCTCCAGGCTTGATCATGCAGTCACTTCCTGCTGAGAAGTTCTTCCTTCGTCATGAGCTATTTTATGTGAACAGAATGGTCTTCCTTCTGGGAAATAGCTGTAAAATATCAGGGTTTGTTGGGTGCCATCTACACCATTTACTGAGATAGTAACAGTATTTCCAAACCATGTTGTAAAATAAATTGTTCATCTAGAGTTATGTAAGGGCTTGATCCTCTACTCAGATCCTGAAATAAATGGGAACTTTACCATTGACTTAAATGTGTGCAGGATCAGACCTTTAGCTCTGTGAGAATTTCAAATGAAACACTGCAAATTTGTTTTGCCTTTGCTATGCAGTTTTATAGATACTTTATTTTTTAACTTCTCCATTTCTGAAATACATTTTCCTTTCATTCACTTTTCCAATGACTTCTTAGGTCAAAAAAAGCCTGAATGAGCAAGTGTGCGATCATGGATAGGCACAGGAGCTTGTGAGTTAGATGACATGATGGTAAAAGCACTTAAGCCTTTTCTACACTACAGCCCCCACTGTTTTTACCACAGGTAGAGCTACTCCAGTGGAGAATTTCACACCCAACTTTTCCCCATTGTAAGCAAGGCCTCCATGCCTTGGTTTCCTCACCGTTGAATTGGGATAATAAATTGATACTTATCTCACAGGGAAAGTTGTGAGCCTTGATGAATGTCTATAAAGCACTTTGAAACTTAAAAGGCCCTCTGATAGGTATTATTAATGCTGGAAAAGATGGAGTTTGAAGTGAGGACTTAGCAGATGAAAGTGTTCTTAAGTTCTGTTTTATATCGGAGAAAAGCAAGTTGTGTTCACATGCGTCCCAGGCCCGTTAGTTATCTTATAATCCACCTGAGACATACAAATTCCTACTGCCAAGTGACAAAATCTTGCTGTTATTGTAGGGAAGTGTTTTGGAGCAACCTGGGTTGCTAAGTTTTGAAAAACTAGATGTTTGTGTGTAATAATTATTTTTGTTTTTTTAATACATTTCTCCCAATTCATGTCTGACTTCATGCTAAGGATGGTACCTGTTTGTTAGCTATCCAACCCACTTGTTAAGGGTAATACTGATTAGGGTTACAACTCTTGTGAGAGATGGGTACATCTTTTTTTATAACTAGAACTGTGCAAAATGGACACATTGAATCACAAGCCCTTGGGTTTGAGGTTTAAACCTCCACCTATGTATGTGAACTTGCCTTGGGAAGGAGTCATAGAATCAAAGAAGGGATCTCAGGAGATCATCTAGTCCAACCCCCTGCTCAAAACAGGACCAATCCCCAGACAAATTTTTATCCCAGTTCCCTAAATGGCCCCCTCAAGGATTGAACACATCACCCTGGGGTTTAGCAGGCCAATGCTCAAACCACTGAGCTATCACTCCCCCCTCTGTAAGATTCCCCTTGGAGGCTATATGGTCATGTAGTTGAATCCTCCAGGCAAAACTGAAAGGGTTGGTTTGCATCATCACCTGTGACCCAGGTCACAGCTTTCTCACAGACAATTCATGTAACTGTCTGATTGCCTCTAGCAAACGTATGGGAAAATATTGAAAAATATTACAGTAGGTCTAAGCTGAGGCCCATTCACATTATAACACTGGCCCCAATTCTCCAGCATATGTTGTCTGCTCTGTGATTTTCCTGTGTTTCGTAGTGTATTTCAAGTTTTGATCTTGCACAAGGTACATGGAAGTGAAATGGGCAAATGAATGGTATTTCTTCTTACTTCCTCATTGGCTGAGCCTAGTTCTGATGCTCTGAAGGGTCAGCAAAAGCCATTTTGCTCATTTACTCAGAGGAAGAGGCTGATCCACTTGCGAAAGGAACTGTAATTGTCACAGAGGCCTGAACTTTGGGGTTTCTTCTCACAAGCACCTGGAGCATGTTTTCCCCCCAGATACCCGAGAGTCAGCAACAACAGTAGGAAGCAGCTTTGTGCAGCAGCTGTTGAAGATGCTGTTCTGACTGCAGAGTTGTGTATACGGGATTCAATCCTATACCCGCTTCTCTAGCCAAAACGGGGAGAGATAGAGACATGGATATTTCTAATAATGTGCCCCCTGTGATGGCTTTGTTGGGCTAATCTCAGTTAGGAAATAATTGTTTTGCGTTTCAAAAGAGCTTGCTTGACACCAAGGCCACAAAAGTAAATTCCTTTAGTGGCAAGGGGTGTGAGAATACCCATCCCTAGCCCGAAATGGTTTCTGAACTGAAATGTGTACCTTGTGCCAAGTTGGAGGAAGCTACACTATTTAGCAACTTTGGCTTCATGTGACAAGTATTCTGAGAATTGCAGACTATTGTGTGGTTGGTAGCCATTCCAGAATTCTATTCAAAGATCTCAGCTCTGGTCTTGATTTTTTTGGAATGGTCTACTTTAGTTCACGTCGGCAAACATTATTAATGCATGGCACATCATAATGATCAGCAATAAGAGTGAATCGGAGTTTTACCTGAGTAACAACTGGAGGAGAGAGAGATGTAGTTACCTGCATGTACAAAGAAGACTATATGTTTGCACTAAGTAGAGAAGTGCTTTGTGCTTCACTCTCACTGATAACCAGGTACTCTAGACACCCTGTTGTAAATGATTCAGTGCTGTCTTAGGCTCCCAGCAGGAAAGCCTATGTGAACTGCTCTTGGAAATGGTTTCAAACCTGCAGTTCAGGCAGGTATTTTTAGGTCTGTCTTGAAGACATGGCGACTTTCATACATTTCAGCTTCTTTGTCTGGAGTCACTGCATCTCCAGACATGTCATTGAAATGGGGTATAATTGTGGTCTCCTCCCCTCTCAATCCACCCACCAATCTAAACTGCTTTAAAGGAGCTTCCTGCTGTGCTACACTGAGTATTTAGAGCCTTTCTTAGCAAAGCAAAGTCAAGATGTATTTTTATATAATATGTTGATCAGGAAAGAAATCTATAGGGAGAGAATCTGAATTCCAAGACTGTTTGTGGGGAGGAGGATAAATATCCTCTGATATTTCTTAAATAATTTCTAACTATTCCTCTAAAATTTTAAGCCACACAATGTAGGTAACATACCTGAGTGAGAGAAAACTTTGTCTGAAAAGTTATTTGCTATAAGAACAGTATGATTTGTAACAGTAGAATAATTGAAACAATGGATTTCAATGGAGCTATGCCAATTTATAAAACCTAAGATTCTGGCCCAATGAGTTTTCAGCCAGTGCCTTTTAATAGCAAAATGAAGATCATGACCCTAAAGATTTAAATAGAATGGGATCTGGCCTGGTAGCAAGTGGGATAGTACAGCAAGCTGTCACTTAAGAGTTACTAGTTTAAGATTATTTATGGAGCTTTCCAACCTGGGACAAGGTGAAAAGGATGAGAATTGTGCCATGCTCATGACAATATGGCATTTCCTTTGCAGTCCATTAAATGGTTATTTAACCATCTCTGGTGAATGAATGGTACTACAGCTATGCAGTCTTCTTAGTTCCTTATTCGTGTGAATAATCCCAGTGAACTGAATAGCACTACTCATTTAAGTAAAAAGAACAGGAGTACTTGTGGCACCTTAGAGACTAACAAATTTATTAGAGAAGCTTATGCTCTAATAAATTTGTTAGACTCTAAAGTGCCACAAGTACTCCTGTTCTTTTTGCGGATACAGACTAACACGGCTGCTACTCTGAAACCTGTCATTTAAGTAAAGTTACTCAAGCAAAAGTGTTTGCAGGAATGGAGTCTGTAGTTTATGCAGGAATGCTGTTTATCCCATGACAGATGCCATGCAGTTTCGGTTTCTTTGCTTTCAATAACTAGCTCACTGTAGGCAGTACAATAAAATGTTAACTAAATATGGGAGGACAAAGGATTAATGAGGAGTTTGGGGGAGATTAGAAAGGAGCCTAAGAAGAAAAGGTGGTTTAGTTTCTAATTGTTTAGGGTTTTTTATGCAAAATTTAAAAAATGAAATTAGAAAGACTGACCTTCTTGTCCATTTCCTTGTTTCCAGATGTGTATTATAGCAAATAATTTTCCATAACTGTTGAAAGATATGGCTGGCTCCTCACTTGTAATCAATTAACAACATGCAAATCCCATCAAATCTGTTTTTTTACATAGATGGATACTGTCAGAAATCTACATGGTCACTTTAATACAAGTACTACAGAGCAGCTAGGATAAGATCAGTACTTTGGCAGACTTGGGTTTTTTCTGAGTTAATGGGGGAGAGCTGGTTGGATTGGATGTTTTTTTTCTTTGAAATAAGAGGGTTTTTTATGACTTTCAGTATAAAACATAATGTGAAGGGATACCAGTGCAAAATGGCTTATTGATAGCAGATAAGAGAAATCACACATGATAATGCACTCTATTGCACAGGTACTAGACACTGAACTTTTCAGCCTAGTGGGAAGGTCCAGGGTCGGCGCAACCCATTAGGCGACCTAGGCGGTCGCCTAGGGCACTAACATTTGGGGGGCGGCGACAGCGGCGGACGGATCTTTGGCCGCCCCGGTCATCATCAGTATTTCGGGGGCGGGACCTTCTGATGCCTATGGTAGCAAAAAAGCTGGCGGTGCTCCTGGGAAGGCCCCTTCTGTCCAATTAAATTAATAGTCAAATAAAATAATATTAAAACAAGCAGACTAAATTCTGCCGAAATATCACATTGAAAAACAGAGAACTGAATAAGAGATACTGAGGGGAAAGTTTTTGCAGGGATTCAGGATGTGGAAGTTGATCCTGTAATTTTTATCTGCTGTAGTTTGTTGAAGTGAAGCTTGTTGGAGACACTAGCAGAGAGTAAGAGAGCACAAATATGAGGGTAGGTCACTAATCTAACAGGGTAAATGGAGAATATGTTTTGAAAAACAGCAGGTTTAATTTTTTTATATTTTAGATCATTTGGGGAACCCCAACAATGAATTTTAAAATGACATTTTAGATAGATTTAAATGGATTTAGATGTATCTAAATATGAAACTTTTTTTCCCCAGCAAGTGTTTTGTACAGTTGAGCAAATACCACAAGGAAGTTTGGCAAATATTCACTCCAATTTAAAAATGAATTTGTTTTGCTGTGCTCACACCCCTTTTATGTTCCCTCTCTGTGAAAATTTGAGCTATTCAGTTTTACTAGGACAAGGGCTCACAAAGGGTAAAATTTCTATCTGTGCTTCAAACTTCTTGACATTTTTCAAAGAAATTGTGCCACTCTATTAGCAGAGATGGAGGATACATTAATTTAGTAATACAGCTGGAAATTATTCACTCAGCTCTAAGAATCAATACCCTCGTTCTTCTCCAAAGTCTTCTCCACAAGATAGGCAGGGGTAGTGCTACCCTAAATTCTCAATTGCTGAAGGACAATCTTCATGCATTGATATATTTGCTTTCCACAACCAACTCTCTGTATAACTTTTCATGAGTGATGTACCCAAATACTTGAATGCTAATATCTAAATTGTATTGTTAAATTTATTCACCTAAATTTGGGTTATTGCTGATTAGGCACTATATACATCTTATGACTTTTAAAACAAACTTTGTATTTGTGGCTAATCTAACCACTATACCCAGATATACAGACACTCTTTTCTTAACCTGTGTATTATATAATTTTTTAACATTAGGTTTATTTCCATGTGCTTTTCTTAACCTGTGTATTATATAATTTTTTAACATTAGGTTTAATAACATTTTTAAACCTGTTTTAATCTTGTTTTCAAAAACAGTATGCTCTTTACCTATGGTTGTAAATAGGGTCTGAGCAAAATTATACAGACCTGATCCAAAGCCCATCAAAGTCAGAGGTAGTTTTTTCATTGGATTCACTGGGCTTTAATAAGGCTATAAATGCTGGTTTGGCTTTGCACTGTCATGATTAGGTGCTTTGCAGAATTGGTTTACAAGGTTTTTCCAAATCTAAAGAGGGAGAGTGTTTGGTTAGCTCCTTCGCAGTCTTAGCGATTGGTCCAACCTGCAAAACTCGTAAGTTTGGACTTCCTCCAAAACTAAGTTTGGGGAGGGCCAGATTCAGCATTATGGATCAACCTCCTGTAAACGCAGGCCTGAACTGCAAAGTTTGATCCACAATTGAATCAGCTTTTGTTGGCTTAGTCCATCTTTATTCTTAATGTCAGTATTAAGGCACCAACATGTTGGGGTTGTAGTTAAAGCACAAACTGTCAGATCCATATCAAACAGAACCTTATTTCCGTGTGCTCCTCTTCTCTGTCTCCTGCATCCACTGGTTGTCTCATTGTGAATTTGAATTGTAAATTCTTCAGGATAGGAACATTTTCTTATTACATGTTGGTACAGACCCTAACTCAATGGGGCTGGAGCCTCCAGGTGCTACCACAATACAAATAATGCAAACCTGAAATTTGGGCGTTATAGTCAAAACCCAGCTTTGGTAAACCAAACCCACTGTTCTACAGTAAATTAATTTTAAAATTAATTGATTAATAACTCAGAAGTTGCATGTGAGCCAGACTGACTGGGGACAGAGCAAATTCTGTTCTCCTTTACCTCAGTGTAAATACAGTATAATTCCATAGCATGAATGGAGTTATTCCGGATTTACATTGGAACAGAATTTGGTTTTGTGAGTGGGATGTTAGATTTGATGATTGCTAAGACGTATAATTAAAAGATGATGTTAACAGAATATCAGATTTTCCAAACGCATGTTTGTTTGGTATTTTAATTGAAAATAAACAAAATCAGGAGTGCAAAAAAAAAAAAAAAAAAAAAAAGTAGAAAAGATATGTGTGAAATATAATGATAATGGTTGACTTCTAAACAGCCAGGGAAATTATAGTCATCTTATGTGTGGGACAGGAACAAACACCTCTTAATTGCACTTCATTATAACGTACCTTTCTCTGCTCAGTTGTATATATTAATTATAAAAATCATGTTGCAGAGACGAGAAGCTCTACAATAGTTTTTTTTTCTCTCCCTCCCTAATGCTGTCTGCAGAAGGATGGAAGAACAATATCAACTGTCATCCACAGAAAGAGCTTTCAAAGACAAAATCATAAAAAGAATGAAAGGCTATTATAAAAAAAAGGGAGGAAAAATGCTTTGATTTCCCAGATTTTCTACTTATTAATGTTTAAGGTTCTCTCTTCTTTTTAAAAGTATCTTCTCATACTGTTTTGTGTGTGTTATATGCAGGTAACAGCACTTTTTGATGACTATATAACATGACACATGGATTACGTAGCTAATTATTAACAGATGGAAGGTGACGGGATTATTATGGAAAAAGATACCACAGCAGCCCTCCAGGACTTGCATCGGTTATTCAGATAAGGTATGGAAAACATGATCGTGGGATTGATTACGTAAATGGACATAATATTTTGTATTTCTTCATTTAAATTGTAGTCTGGGAGATACTTAACACACCTGAAAAGCTAAGGGCAATGTTTGCCTCTCATATCTTTATTGCTAAGGGCCAGATTCTGTGGGATTGGACATTTCCTCCCTGATTCTGAGGTTTCCCCAAAGCCTGTAGAGAGGTGGTGCTCCGAGAGACATGTGATATGCTACAAAAGACACTTTATTCTTATTCCATGGTGAGTCAAGAGCACAAGGATGTGTGGTTTGGACATTTAGTGTGTGTAGGGCAATGAGAACTGTCCATCCAGCACTGACCAGGGCAAGAATAGATTTCACAGATTATAACACAAGAAGAGATCACTGTCATTTTCTCATCTGATCTCCTGCATAACACAAGCCAATTCTTTTTTTGAACTAGAGCCTATCTGTTTGAAAAACATCCAATTTTGATTTAAAAATTGGGAGTGATGGAGAATCCACCACTTTTCTTGGTAAATTGTTCCAGTGGTTAGTAGCCCTTACTGTTTAAAAAAAAACCCTCAAAAAACAGGCACCCTATTTCTAGTCTGAAGTTGTCTAGCTTCAGCTTCCAGTCAGTGGATCTTGTTATACCTTTGTCTGCTAAATTGAAGACTCTGTTATTGAAATCCATTATTAAAGTTTTGTTCCTTAATATTTCTCGTGGTTCTTTCACTCATCCTCTCTAATTTATCAGCATCCTTCTTAAATTGTGGACAGCAGAACTGGACATAGTATTCCAGCAGCAGTCTCACAATGCCAGATACAGAGGTAATATAACTTCCCTATTCCTGCTTGAGATTACCCTATTTATACATCCTTGGATCACATCAGCCTTTTTGGCCATTGCGTCGCACTGGGAGCTCATGTTCAGCTGATTATCCGCTATGAGTTACGGATAGAGTCTCCATCCTATACCTATGGCTTACATTCTTTGTTCCTAGATGTATAACTTTATATGTGGCTGTATGAAAACACATATTGTTTGCTTGTATCCAGTTTACCAAGCAGTCCAGATCACTCTGAATAATCTGCTCTGAGAGTGGTGACTCAATATTATTGATCACCAGGGCCCCAAGAACCACCTCAGGGGGTTTCTGACATTGTCACCCTCCTGACCCACCAGTGCCTCAGATGAGTAATAGTAATCCTGCTTCAGGGCTGCTATGGTGTGTGATGGTGGGGAGGGAGGATTCCTTGTCAGATTAAGGGCTCACAATAGAGCTGTTTTGCATCATATTACATATCTGTTTTGGAGCCATTTACACAATGGGCCAATATTTGGCTCTTTATCTGAAGTATCAACAGTGTTGATAATAGGTCCACGATACGTATCAGAGAGGAAAGTATTGCCCTATTTGCCCTCTCCTGGAGGAGAGCTTGCAGAAAAACAGGCAAGTTGATGGAAAGTCTAGAACAATTATATGAAAAGTTATTTGCTAAAGTTAAAGTTGCCTGTATAGGTTTTTAGATCATGCCCATCACTGGACTATCTGAGCAGCTGTGCACATGCACTGCTAGGAGACCTCTTCCCTTTCTCCTCTCCCCACTATGCACAAATGTAGAGCCACACACTATACTGCCTCTAGCACTCCCTACATTTTTGGGGTGGGAGGTTGGCTAGCATACCCAGCAGCATCCAACGATCCCCTGAAAAATGTAGTCGATGGGGTGGCCAGAAACCCATCTTACCCCAGTCCCAGTATAGCTGTTTTGCAGCAGGCTCTATGGAGAAAGCACACTGCTTCGTTTGCCCCACGTGTAAAGAGTGCTGTTCCCTGCTCTCTTTATGTCAGACTGCCTTCTTCTGCCCTGGGCCTCAGAGTATCTCCACTCAGTCCCTTCATCGCACAAGTGCAACGTCGCAGCGTGGCCCCATGTGTTTAAATCACTTTCTCTTGCCTTTGTTTGTTGAAAGTGTCTCAAGCTGCTGCTGAACCTTTCAGTCAGATATGCTCACAGAATAAGTATGTTCAGACAATATGAATTTCAGCTTTGGATGCAACCGGTGCAGCCGTTAAATTTAATTTCCTCTGCTTTCCAAATACTATTCGCTCTTCCTATGAAAATACAGAGTTGCCAGTTGACCTTTGTTTTGTTGCACACCTAGTGCAGAGAGAGCCAGGCTTAGACACCACTGAACTCTTGGCATAGATATGTAATCAATAGCTACATTTGTTGTGTTTACAACAGAACTTGGGTCTTGGTTGGGCTACAGAGCTTGTGGGTGATTATGCTGTTTAGTTTTGTGAATCTGCCTCACCAACTTCTGTGCTCCACATCTTTTGAAGTCAGAACTGAAGATGAAAAGTCTGCCCGTATAAAGGACAAGCCTGTTACTTTGGTATATGGTCTTAAATCGATATGCTGTCTTCTGCCTGTGGCACTCTCACTGTTAACCCCCCTCAGATTAGACCTGGTACTTTCCAAATGGGTCACTCAACTCTCACCTTGCCCACCGTGGTCCTTGCTAGGTCTTACGTTGCTGCGTATGGGAGGAAGAGCTCACCCCCCCTTCATGCCCAAGACCTTGAGACTGCTTCTGATGTAAATCAAGAATAGCTCTACTGCAGTGAATGGAATTACATGGATGTAAAACGGGTGTACATAAGATCAGGACAGGCCTTTGAACCCAATCTCTTGTATATTCCTAGCTCAGCATCCACCATCCAGATCAGAGCTCAGTATTTCCGTTCAAAACAGCTGTTAGGAACTGTGCTCGCCATCCATTTCCCCCTCACATGAACAATAATAAGTTAGAGAAGAATTATTGATCTTATTGATTACTTGACTGATATTTTTTCTTTTCTTTTTTTTTTAAATCTGAAGGGGCAGTGAGGTGTAATTTAGAGAAGTCCTCACCCTAAGCTGCGTTACTGACCCCAACCTGGTCTCAAGGGCTAAGAACAGCAAAGTTGGTTTAAATCCTTCTCTCCTTCCCCACCCCCCATTTTCTCAGCTATGCTGAGTGGAGCTCTGTAAATGCAATGATTGGCTTCACCGCGTGCCTCTTCTTACATGGTATGGGCCAAATTCTCTGTCACTATAACTCCAATGAAATAGTTGATTCCAGTGGAGTTAGCCACGTCAAGCTTTGTCCCAGAACTCCTCTGATCGTGAAATTATGTACATTTTGTATTTACATAATTGCCAAAATAATTTTAATCTAAATATGTCCATAGCTTTCTAACATCAGGAAGAGAAACACATAACACATGATACAGTTTTGTTAAACAAATATTAACTTGAAGGGAAAGTGCGGTTGAGGAGAGCGATTAGCCAGTCACTTTGAACACTTCCAAACAAGCTGAGAAAATCAACTTCTCAGAATTCACATAAAAAAAACCATAATGTAGTTAATATTAAATAAAAAGCTTGTGCAACCTTTTACCTTTACAGTATGTGCTGATGTGTCCTTGATTCCAGTCCTGTTTTGTTTATGATTAATGAATGACTCACCTTGAAGTCCATTTAGCTCGATTCATACCTCGTTATGAATTTGAAAAGGTCATTTGTTTGGGAACTAAAAGAAAAGCCTCTTTGTATGTTGCAAAAATGTTAATAGTTTGATACAGTGCATATAGAATGGTACCATAGAATCTGAAGCTCTGGTTTAAGTTTTATCAGACCTCAAATTGGTCAGGAAATCTCCAGGTTTAAAATTCAGTGCTGACTAAACATGCAAACTTGTTCAAGATTTCAGGGAAATTACAACTAAACCAGAATTGGGGTGGGGGTGAAGCTGTGGGGAAAGGTGTGAAGTTAGGCAAAACAAAATGGTGACATTATTTGTGCCAAATGTCATGAAACAAATTTTTTTGGCCAGAGTATGCACATACAGCCCCCATTGAAGCCAACAGGAGTTGTGCCTTCTGCTGTCATCCTCGTTGGTGGACATAGTGGTACAAACTAAGGAATTATCATAGTTCAAAAAATGTGAGGCAAAATTCAGACCTGGTATATATGAAATTGCAGTCCATTTGTACTAGGTCTGAATTTGTCTTTCTAGCTGTTATCTTTCTGTTGAAAGAAGTCCATCTCTCTTTCTTTTTCCATTTACTCCTCAGATATTTTAACAATCCATAACCCATGTTATTTCTATAGGTAATGCTTTAGAAGCAGTTGACAGTAAATATAATTAAAGTAGAATTCCAGTGGTGTTACATATTACAGTCACATGGTCACCTAAATAATGAGATGATTATGCCAGTTTTCTTTCATATGGAATTTGATCTAGATTCTTTCACATATAAGTTGGTATTTCACCAGTCAGTTTAAAGGAGCATGCAGACATGAGAACTCTTGAGAACTTTCCATAATAAACTTAAATCATAATTTAGAATCCCTCCCTTCTAAATGAGAGTCCTTGTTAAATGAGAGCAAAGCAATCTTCATTTTCCTGTTCAGCAAAAAAATGTGATTTCATTACTGCTGTTTGCATGAGAACTATGATCTGTGCGCACTGTAATTGATTTTTACATCTCATGATTCTTTGCAGCATATATGATTCAGGCTGATTCACCTTAATATTTGTGTTGCAAAGTTCAGTGGCTTATTAAGTATAGTTTCTGTCATCACTTTTTAAAAAAATATAACTCTGAGAATGGTTAGTAACCGCAGGCAGACCTTTGGCCTCTGGTTTGCTTAATATTGTGGTTTTATGTTTTCCCCCAATTTGTTCAGAACTATTTGTACTTTGGATTATTAATCTATAACTAAACATTGTCCTTGGTGTTCATCTAGCTGACGATGTTTGGAACCAAACCAAATCTATTATCTTTTCTTTGAAATTGTGGAGGGCTTTTATTCCAGTGCTTGATTCAAGCTTCTTGTTCACTTGCAGCTTCACTGGAAACATGTCAGCTGAGCGGAGGCATTGTTTGGTCATTCAAGAGCAGTGATCAGGCTAGTTTTTGTGAGTGAGATACACAAAGGTCTGAATATCTGTTCCACAAAATCACTTAAATGAAGTTTTGTGAGTTATCCCAGTGATGAATTACACACACACATGTGCGCACACACCCATTTATCAAGTAAAGAATATATATCCCTTTATTTTTAAAAAATAATGAGGAATACTATAGCACAAGGAGACTCTTAACTTACTCTAATTTTCAATAAAGGTTGATGGGAAATTGTCCCCCATCCCATGGAACAGGCCAAGGGGGTTGCCCCCAGGTTTCTCCTATTGTGTACTGCCTCCATGCCTTGGGCACCACTCCCTCCCTGGCAGAACATGGAGCCACTACTGCCATGCAGACACCCTTACATGTCGCTTACCACAGAAGGGGTGCTTCAGGACTGGTAATCCAGATCAGCTGCATTACCTTTTGGAGGGAATCTCTGTGGTGCTATAGACAGTGAATGTCTTTCCCTTTCGTTCTTCTTCCCCCCACATGGATTTGAACGCTGCTGAGAGCCCTCCAAGGAGATTGGTTGCATGTGGATAATACCATGGATCTTGAAACCCATTATCTGGTGCAATGTGAGCATTATAAAGAACCATAGATTGAAAGAGAACTATTTGGAAAGTTTGCACTCTATTCACTCAGAAAAGGAATCACCATAATGGCATGCCATAGAGAAACTTTGGGGGGAAACACTTTTGATGTAGGTGTTGCCTCCTGGACTGAAAGTTTGAGCATGTGGAAGTGAGAAATTCTCTGCTGTTCATAAATTGCCTGAGAATAAGAACCAGAATCCTTAGCATCATTGTCATACCAGGGCTTCATAACTTCTGGTCTGTCACTGTAAGCTATACCATTGCTCAAAGCAATCTCCAAATCAGATAGTTCCATCATGGGTGTTCGGATAAAAATATCAACAATTTAGGGGGGGAAAGGTTGTTTATGGTTCTTAATAGGGCTGTCGATTAATTGCAATTAACTCACGCACTTAACTAAAAAATTCATTGCAATAAAAAATTGTGATTAATTGCAGTTTTAATCGCATTGTTAAACAATAGAATACCAATTGAAATTTATTAAATATTTTTGGATTTTTTCCTACATTTTCAAATATATTGATTTCAATTACAACACAGAATACAAAGTGTACATTGTTCACTTTATATAATTATTTTTGTTACAAATATTTGCACTGTAAAAATGATAAAGAAAAGAAATAATATTTTTCAATTCATCTCATACAATACCGTAATGCAATTTTTTTGTTTGTTATGTAACTGCACTCAAAAACAAATGTAAACAAACGTGTTTGTCTGAGTGACTGAATGAATAAAAAGTAGGACTGAGTGGATTTGTAGGGTCTAAAGTTTTACATTGTTTTATTTTTGAATGCAGTTTTTTTGTATATAATTCCACATTTGTAAGTTCATCTTTCATGATAAAGAGATTGTATTACAGTACTTGCATGAGGTGAATTGAAAAATACTATTTTTTTTTTTTTGGTTTTTATAGCACAAATATTTGTAAAAAAAAATAAATATAAAGTGAGCACCGTATACTTTGTGTTCTGTTGTAATTGAAATCAATATATTTGAAAATGTAGAAAACATCCAAAAATATTTAAATAAATGGTATTCTATTGTTTAACAGTGTGATTAATCGCGATTAATTTTTTTAATCGCTTGACAGCCCTAGTTCTTAATGAAGTTGTAGCAATATGATGTCAATGATGTAATATGATGTTTTCCTTTTGTGTTTCTGTGTCACTATGGCACCATGTGATAGATGGTATAAAACAGCACTCTGGGCTCCTTTAAAAAATTAATTCAGTTATGAACATCTGGAAACATGAAGTACAGAAAAAACTGAGTCTGTGAGCAGAGCTGTTAAAAAGAAGAGGAAACAACTATCTCCTTTAAGTCTGCTTGATGCTGGTTGCCAGGATGTGGCAAGTTAGTAAACCCCTCTCCCCGCTGTAGTTTTAATTCCCTAGGACATTGGATTTAGTTCTTCATGATTATTTTGTTTGTTATATGTCTTGTCAATCTCTGAAGACCATTGTTTTGCTGGATAAGATCTGCAAAAAATAAGTGTTTGTTTACAATGGTGATTTAGCCAATGTGGTTCAAGGTCTTCAAAGGCTCCATGGGCCCCTTCCTGAACCCTTTACTCAGGCAGATCTCCACCTGGCATTAAAGAGGGCTCTGCCTGAATAGAGTCAGGATTAAGTGCCACATTGTTATGACACCTTCTGATGCTGTTTAAGTATCCATTTCCTGGTTAGATATAAGGGACATGACCATCCTCTCATCTACACTGGTGTCTATTGGAAGTATCTTCATTTAAATCAATGGAGTTAAAGCACCATAAAAATGATGCTATTGACAGGAGGCTCTAATTTTCAAGGAAGCCTCCACCTGGTTTCCATTTATGCACGTGCAACTTTGCATGTTCATTTTTCAACAGTGTGGTGACTAGAATTTACCATACACACACACAGCCTATTTAGATAAAATGATTTTGCTTGTTTATATGATACATCTTGAATGTGCAGAAGACAGTGCTTGAAAAATGTTCACTTGTATTTGCTCTCACAAATTTGGCCCAGAGAGTTAAAATAAATAACTGTACACAGTTAACTACATTTGAAAACTTTGCTCATTGTTTCTAAACAACACAGAATAAATTAGGTTTGAGATTTAAAGGAAGAGTTATGAATGTACTTATGGCACATCGGTCACAAGTGGTTGGCTTAGAAAAGTTTGAATTTCCACCATAATGGCATTTATGGTACTAAACTTCAAAGAACAGGAAGCAAAAGCACAAATAATGTATCTTGTTCTTCTCTCTGATTTGACCTGGTCCCTTCTTCATGCTTGCAGAATATCTACTAAAATTATAGAGTTAAGAGCTGTTGAAGCTAAAAAAGTTCAAAAGCTCCATGCAAATTTAAAAGATGTGCTATGACTGCCATAGGCAGGAAACTTTTTTAAAAACAAAAAAAAGACACACACAGGTACACTTATTATTTGTGTACACATTGGGCTAAATTCTACAGAGATAAAAATCACAATGTCAGTGGTAATGTACAGTTCTATAGAAAAAGGAGTGTAAATTACATGTCAAGGTTGTGTGTGTAGCAGGAAAGCAACAATCAGAGGATGTAAAGTAAAGTGTGGGATGGCCTTCTTTATTTTACACCATCCTTTACGCGATCTGTTTTTTTATTAATTGATAGCACACATGCAACTTACACACATATAACTGTAGAATTTGGCACAAAAACTCTGATAAGAGTTGCACCCAATTCTCTTAACATTTGGATTTTGCATATTATGCCCAAATGAGCCAGATTAATTCCTGTGAGCCTGTAATTCCAACGGGCCAAATTTTGTTCTGTTAGATGAATGCAAATGCAGAGTGACTCCACTGATCGCAGTGGAGCTGCCCCAGTTTTAAATATGTGTAAATGAGAGCAGAATGGGGATCCTGTATGTAATAATGAAGCCTACTTGATTCACATAAGGTGAAGATATAAATAACTTGTTTGCAGGCAGAAATAGGTGCCATAAATAACACTGAAAATAAGACTGCTTAAGCCTTTATAAGGCAGTTTCATTTCCTCAGTACTAGAGCAATTAATTTCCAAAGGTTTAATTAGCAATGCAGCAAGCTAATGAAAAATGGAAGCCCGGATTGCTTCATAGAAGATGCCATCATAAAGTGTTTGTAACCCTTTTAATTTTGCTGCTGTTTGTAAGTAAGACCCAATGCTACAGGCAGAAATGATGGGTTGATTTTTGGCTAAAATTCCCATACATCTGGAATAAACAGATATTCCATTCGAACGTCCTCTGTTAACTCCACCAGTTTCCATGGAATGATTCTCTGTGCACTTGTTAAGTAAATGATTATTATAAGACTATGGAGACATGGTCAATCAAATTAACCCCTTTTGTCCAACCCCCAAAATGGTTCCCTTCATTTGCCTAAATTCAGTAGCTTTTGAGAATTTTTTCAAGCTTGAAGGACTCTCTGGATTCATCACATTAGCAAACTGTAACCTGAGAGCAGGGCCTTTGGAGCAGCAGGACTCCTTTGGCCCCCCAATTGTTTTGCTAATCAAGATTATTGCCACCATTGAGATGTGGAAGTATAGCCTCACTGACAAAATTTGTCAGCTTCCCATGAAATAGTTCTGTCAGTTTAGTCAGGGTGCCGGCTAATATTAACATATAAATGAAGTCTCTCCCCCACACCCCTTAATAGATGCAGAGAAAATATAAACACACACAAAAAAACCCTCTATGCTTAAATCAAACAAGCTTCTTTTCTCCTCTCTAGCCCATGTCCCTGAAAATCCTACGAGTAGTGGAGCTAAAAGCGGGGCTGGGGGGGGGGGGGGGCGGAGGGAAGAGTAGAATTTGCACAAAACTACTTTTAAGCCATAAAGCAGCAAAGCTCCACTCCCCTGCTGATAGCAACAGGAGATTGATTACGCCTGCAAAAGTACAAATGGTTGCCTGAATGCAAGTGGCAGACCTCCAAAGCAGCATGTTCTATGTGCTGGTTTTACATTTTATAGCAGAGGGCTTGGATACAAAGTGGAAAAGTGGAACAGAGGGTATGAAAGAGTTATCTTTGCCCAGAGGTCAAACATATGAGGACCGCCCCTGGTAGTTTTAGTGTCCGACCACAGAAAGATAGCAGAGGGAATCTAACCCCTTTGCTACAATCATCCCCTAACATAATTTCTCACACTGTGTCCTGTAACACCTGTTTTTTGCCTTTCACTCCCCTTTCTCATAATCAGAATACATATTGTGGAAGCCTTACGCTTAATGCTCTTGCTTTTCCAGCTGACCTACGAGGTGATGTAATCTAATGCTGTTTTGCCCATTTATACAAATTTCACGTTATTTTGTGAAAGGCAAAGGCACCGGATGAGTGGCGGCACTTTTCAAATCCCAGCCAAACAAAATCCTAAAACATCGATTCAAATTCAGTCCTATTTTAATTACAAATGGAGCGACCCAGAGTTTTGCCTCTTATTCTCAACCTGATTTACTATAAATACATAAATATCTTGAGATATTTGTAATCTGCAAGTCAGCAATATTGACCATTTGATACTAAATTGGCTCTTGAATGGCATCTATACAGCAGCTTTGTGTACTTAGTATACGCATCAGAGATGACTCTGATAACATGCTCAATAGGCTTTGCACAGCATAGATTTAAATAGAAGGAATCCTTCAATCACGATTTGTTCTTGCTATTTGGGAAACAATCAGATTATTCCTTTGTGCTTAACTGTGACAATACTTTATAAAGCATGAATGAAACCTCAAATATATGTTCCCCTGGTGGATTACAGCAGCCGTTCATTAGGCTAACATGAAAAATACTTTTAATATGTAAAATATCTGCCACTAAAGACAATATTAAGAAAACAACAACTTGGAAATAGTTTGCGTCGATAGTGAATTAACCATAGCAAAGTATTTGCAGGTTAATTCAAAGCAGTCAATTCTTATAGAATCCCAGTAGCTAAGTTCCCTACTTCGTTAAAATTAGAAGCTCACTAATAGAGAATGAAGCAGCATGTTGCACATTTATTTCAGCTTCCCCCAACCCCTAGTGTAAAACAGTGAGTTATTTGT
Organism: Trachemys scripta elegans; assembly: GCF_013100865.1. NCBI lineage: Eukaryota > Metazoa > Chordata > Testudines > Emydidae > Trachemys > Trachemys scripta. Next base: position 29,551,183 of record NC_048310.1, on the reverse strand, counting down.
CCAAAATGCTGAGCTAAAAGGAACTTAGGTTAAAGATGACTATTGCCATTAGTTTATTGCCACACGTTTAATGGCAGTCCATGGAGGGTGATAGTCATACTGAGACATTTGATCTATACGAATACTGTGTATAAACGCATTTGATGGAGGAACTTTAACAGTATTGCCAACCCCAAATGTTCAAAAATCATGAGGCAGGCTCACCAAAATCATGAGATTGGCTTTAAAATAATGAGATTATGTTAAAAAAAAATTGGTGTACTTTTTATTTGCCTGCTGCTTTTTGAGTCTTTTGAGGGTGCACTGGGTCACATTTTGAAGCTTTCTCCACAGCCACGAGAGCTAGAAACTTACTTTTTCTTTAAGAACAAAGGCTGAAGTCATCACATATCCACTTGACTCCAGGAGCTGGGGCTTTAAGGAAAACAATAATTATCATGAGACTCATGACAAAATCATGAGAGTTGGCAACACTGCTTTAACCAAAACCCCTTACAGTCTCTTTTCTTGGCCTGCAAAAATAATCAGGGTTCAGTATTTGTAAGTCTTGTTGGTCAGGACTGAGAGAAAAAATTTACAGTAACTATCAAATCAAATCTCCTTAGAGATTGAGGAAGTCAGACCCTATCGATTTGAGATTTGAGGTTTCAGAATTCACTGGAATTCTCAGTGGAGTTTGACTAGCTACAGTCCATTAAAAAAAAACTTATTTCTATTACAGTTGGGATGACGGCTCCATTGTGCAAGGCTCTGTACAAATGAGTAAAACAAACACAGTCTGACCTAGAGAGCTCACAGTCTAGTATAATTTTCAGGAGCCCTCTTCAGTGCTATTTCAGCACTAGCCTACATATTCATACTTCATACTCATCAGTCCCATAGCCTCCTGTCTAGCCACAATGCCCATCAGCCAACAGAGTAATCTTCTGTTATAGGCATCATATGTAATTAGCTATTTAAAATATCATAGGACATAGTACTCAACAGTAAGAGGTCAGTCCTCCACTGAATGAGTGTCTTTCAGGTCAGTGGCACTTAGAACTCATAAAAACCACCAAATAGCACTTTTGTACTGCAATCATTTAGATACAGTTGACATGCTGTGTGCTAAAGACCAGATTTACTCCACAGGGCTTTCTTTCTCACCTTTGTTTCTGGTTACACACCCTCATCTTTGACTCTGAGACTGCAACACCTGTCAGGTGTGTAGCTCAACTAAGCAAAAGAAGTCCTGTCCAAAAGGAAGTGTGTGGAACTTACCTCTGTTACTAGGATTATCCAATTTACAAACTTGCCTTGGAACCAAAGCTGACTGTTGTTCACAATGGACTCCTTCATACCTTAGAGAGAACAGCTGCCTCACACTTCAGTGCACATGAACAAAACACCTGCTTAAGCCCAGAAAAACAGTAAGCAAAGAGCCTGGCTTTAGACTGGATGCTGTTTACATTTTTTTTTTTTTTTGCATCCTATTAAAAAGTTTCTTTATTTTTCTACCCGCTGTGGACATTTTCAACAGATTTTTTTAACCAAAGTGCAAATTTTCTCTCTCTTTAAAGAATATTAAAACACAATGCAGATATTTTTCTCCTTGCGATTAGTACAAGGAAAACCTCAAAAGTTTGCTCTGGATCAGCACCGTGGCTTAGCCCTCCAGAGCTTATTCAATCTATACTGTGTGCGTTGTGCACACACAGGCCTTAATTCTCAACTCACTTTTACCATGGTCAGATATTGAATACTGGTAAATTCAGTATTTTGTCCTTGCATGTGTAGATGCATAGATGCATTCAAGTGCTTAAACTTCTGAATGTCGCCAGAGTTGCATGCATGCAATTTTTAGAGTGAGATCAAAGTAACAGTAGGGATTCTTCATGAGGAAGATTTGGTGCCTTTACATTTTACATTTAAGTCATGCTTTTGAGTAAATCATACTGGGAGACAGGCTGGCTCAGGGGAATGGTAATGAGTTAAAGGTCCTGACTGTAATCTCATTTACAGTACTGCAAAAACGGGGAGCAACTCCTCTGAAATCAGTGTAGTTACACTGGTGTAAAGCGGGTGAGAGCATTGAATCCCAAACTAAGGTCACCTGGGGAAATCTTCTCTAACTTCTCTCTCCTAAGGTGCAATTCATACAGACTGATCCCTCTTCCTCTATGGAGCTCCACTAATCTCAGTCGAATTGCATGTGCGTGCAGGGATCTGTCCATCCAGATCAGATTTCAGATCATGGTCTAGATGATTAATCACTGAAAGTTGTTACCATCTGCTCTTTGTGATGGGAGTCAGTAGTCTCCACCAGTTCCTAAGGGACCTAATATATATCACAAAAACCAGTACTACCCCAGCATTAATTGTTACCCTTCTTGGGAGTCTTAACAGAGGAGGCCAAGGACTGAATGGTTACATTTAAATAAAATATCTTTCCCCACTTGGGGTGGTCCTGCCAGATCAGGTCTGAGACACATTTGTAGGACAGTATGATAAAGATAACACTACTGTTGCCTATGTTGTGGATAAACAAAGGAGTTCAACCTTCAGAGCTGTCGGTACTTTTCAAGTACTAAATTACATACATACACATACTGTGTACTAATCCAAATAATTGTAATCTTATTTTTTATTTGCCATGAATTTTATTAGCTTGGCTTTTTTTAAACAATGAGCAGAACTATTTTATTTAACTAAGCGAAACTACTGGGAACAAATTCCCATTTACAATATCTCTCTGCTGGAACCCACACGAGCAAATGCGAGCAATGCCATAAGGAAGATCAAACTTGTTACACTGCTGATATCCTAAGAGTTTGAACTCAGACCCCCTGCTGGCCTCAATTTTACAATGATAATCATTTCCTAAAATGTCTTCATTTTGTAAATGAAGTCGTAGCTCCCTCTGAGGCAGAGGTTTGCAAAGATTAAATCATTTACATTTCAAAGTGTTCATTTTTTTTTTGCCAGTGTGAGAAATACTCAAGAAAGAAAACGAGCGCTCCTTTTAATTTTTCAAAGCCAGAGGAGCATTCATAGTGAAAATAATCACAGCCCATTACAACAGCCTTGCTTGCCCAGTCCCACTTCAAAAGGATGAGCCTATCTTTAGTCCATGCAGCAGTGAATGACCATTTAAGTGAGTGATGGCTTATTAATACTATGACTCAGCCACTTCCCGATAAGGAGAACAATAAGGGGTCAAAGCCTGAGCATCCCTTACAGGAATTAATGAGAACATGTTGCTGGTAATTTGGTCTTTTGCAGATTACATTTAAATTAAAAGGCCCTTGTGTCGGGCTTAATGGTATGACCAATGTCCCCTATATTTGAAAGCCAGAGACCACATTTCTGCTGTTACACCTGTGTAATTTCATTGACTGTGGTGGGGTTGCACAGGGAGCAAGTCACCATAGAAAGAAATAGAGTTGTCCCGGTGAAACTGGGAGCAGAGCCTTAAAAAAGTTCAAAGAAGGAGCCACCTTAAATATGCCACGCAGTCAAAGGGTAATTATACAGGATGTTGTACTGCTATGCACATGGTAAAGCCCGGACAGCACAAAGTACTATTAGTATAAAGAAACAGAGATGTAGAGTCTGCGTAGGATGTCTGATTAAGAAATTAGATAGAAATTCATTTGTTAAATTGGTTGATCTTATTAAAATCATAGTAACAGCCTGATGTTGTCTTTCTCCTTTACTAGGAGCCAGGCATAGCTGCAGTGTATGTGAGACAAACCTGTAAGAGTCTGGGCCCATCCTTTGAGTTCCTAACCTCTGCTTCACACTCACCCTTGTTTTCATTTAGAAGACTTAGCTACAGGTAGGTTGGACTCCCAGCTGATTAGCATATTGGCCATTTTATCACTATTTAGAATGTGCTAAGCACTTTCCAAACACAGAGGAAGACACATTTCCTATCAAACTGCTCTCAGATCATGGATAGTCAGATGAGTCTATGTAATTTCTCCTACAACATACTTTGTTGATTACATTAGGGTAATCCCACCTAGAGCTTTTCCATTATCTTTCTCTGATACTATTTCATTTCAATGGCTTTCCTGTCTGAGACCTGAGCAATTACAGATATTACCTTACCCACTTGGTATCTCTAATATCTTGGGACTAACATGGCTACTACACTAGGTACAATTATAACCTAAAAAGAAACCACAGGTGTGAAATAGTGCTTTAGTGTGATAATTAACTTAATGTTTTCATACACAAAATCAACTAGAAGTAAACATTTCCAACACAGTTGTAAGGAAAATATTGTTCAGTGGAAGTATTTTCTCAGTGGACAATGGCAGTGAAAATGCAGAAATGATGCTAGTTTACAGTAGAAAAGGATAAATGGAATAATATCTTTGATGTGTTATTTATGATGCATTCTTTAATGCATCCTCTTTTGTTTTTATCTTTTTTCAAGATGGATATTGTTAAGTTTGACCTATCGGAAAACTCCTCCAAAACTTAAAAGCAGTGAAACCAGTCAGGTTCTAAAGAAAAATAATATGGCTTGATTGAAATTTTTAAAACTTATCAAAATTAATAGAAGGATAATTTTCCGTTAGAATTCTATAGCTGAAATAGAATTCTCTAGTGTACTCCATAGGACATTTCCAATTAAAGTGACAAGGCCCAGAAAATCGCAAGTTACTTGACAAGTGGCTTACAATGAGAGATTTAAAAGATTTGCACTAGAGAAGGAGAGAACAGGTGACATGACAAAGGTATACAAAATAGTGACTCGACTAATGTAAATCAGTCGAGCATTCCTTTTCAATGATTATTATGTTGTTTATCTGTATAGTCATAACTCCTAGAAGCTTCAGTCATGGACCAGGACTCAATTGTGCTAGGTGCTATGCAAACACGGAGCTAAAAGAAAGACAAGAAACAATAGATAGATACAGATAAGCGGGGGGGGGTGGGGAGTATAAGGAAATCATGAAACTATATTGGCCAGCATGATAGGCAGTGGTCGTAGTGCACCAGCAGCCTAAGCCTTATTAGGGTTTTTTTTGTAGGCCTCATGGCAAAGGAGAGTTTTAAGGAAGATTATGAAGGAACATAATGAGTTTTGTGGACATTTATTGGGGGCTTTTCCTAAGTGTGAGGAGCTTCATAGGAGAAGACACATAACTTATGTTTGATACGATAGAGAAGAGTCTATGATGTGAAGGGATGCAAAGAGGGGTGATGTGGTCAAAGCAATGGGCTCGGAAAATGATCTTTGCAGCAGCATTCTGAGTGGATATCAATGGATCCTCATTTAGAAGAGGGACATTCAATGAAACTGACCATTGCAAAATTAAAACTTTTAGCAAACCTGTGGAATTCACTGCCGCAGGAAAACATGGCAACCATTTAATAGGATTAAAAAAGTGGAGTGGATAGATACAAGTTTGAAATCAATAGCTGCACTAAGCAGGGAAATTAAGTCACAAATGTTTCAAGGGAATAACAGACCTCGTGCTTCAGGACATAAATTACAAATCTTGAGTAATAGTGATAGGTGGCTAGACTGTAAGTGTGAGGGAGTAAGAACTGCCCCCACCCCTTACACCTGGTCCTTGGCACATAGGGATAAGCAGGGCAATGAGTCCATTTACCATCTCCTTGGAGTCGGTGAGTGGGCAGAGGCTTTGCCGAACCCCCACCACATTCTAACTAGTTCAGCTCAGCCAACTGGGGTACTGCATAATTTGCTGCTGGAATAGGCCAGGAGCAAATTGCTAACCCCAGAGCAAGGAGAAAGCAGGGAAGGAATTGTGATGCAGAGGTGTATCTCTGAGTCACAACACCTTCCAGGTTTACTCCTGGGTCAGTACAGATTACAAACTACCCCTTGTTCAGGGCTGGGCCACCCTAAAAGCAAATTCTAGCCCATGCTCAGAGGCAGTCCCTGCCCCAAAATACTTAAAATCTAATTTAAGACAAGACACAACAAGTGGGTGTGACAGATAATCAAAGGGAATGGGAGAGGGAAGATGAGGGCAACAGAGGCAGGAATCTGCTAAGCTTCTAATAAAGTTCTAATAAGCTTACAAGAAACAGTGTTTTGAACAAGCTGGATGTAATGAGTATGTTTGTAGCCCTATAAAATGTTGTGGTTTATTCTGAGCCAAGTGAATGAGTAAATGCCTCACATTCCTTTAATACAATGTATTGAAATAAGAGATGGAATAGAACATTTTAAATGTTTATTATGACAAAGGTATTGAAAATAATGTAGCTTGCAAAATAGTCCATGATAGTGGACGTGCAGTTTGTGCGGCCTGATTTAAAAAGATAGCCAGCCATTGTTAGTGTAATGCATGACTTTATTTTAACTCTTTATTGATTTTTTTAAGAAACTATACATATTTATCAAGTGTAGGCATAGATCAGTAAAGATACGTGAAATACTAAAGGGTTATAATAACTGGTAAAATATTAGTAAAACTAAATTATATAGAACTATGAACATGAGATGAAAAGATAAGTTAAGCAGCAAATACAAAGAGCAAGAGAAATGAAAGAACAGCTCAGTACAAAAGGAAAAATCCTCTGGGTCAAATCCTGAGATTCTTCAGTTGTAACTCACTCTTTATTCAGGCAAACTCCCGTCAAAATCAAAAGAAGCTTCCTTGAGTAAGGATTGAGAAATAACTAAGGTCCTGATCCTGCAATGAGCTCCATGTGAGTACAGGGATATGCCCTTATAGAAAGCCTAAGAAAGAACCTCAGGACTTTACATATTATTTATTAAAATTAAGACAGGAAAGGTTCCTGTATAGGATCAAATTGTTTTTTGCCACCATGCAATCTACTGTACGGATTTTTCACTCACATGAAGCTATATCCTACATTAATAATGTGATCCATTCTTTTACTCAGTATTTTATTTTTAGTGTATATCTTTGGGGTGGTTTTTTTTCCTTTTTTTTCCCAATCAGTGCCTATTTCTGAATATCAGATTTCCTTTAAATAATGCTGGCAGGGTATACATATCACAAAATAGATATAATTAAGAAATATCAGGCATTGTGTGATCAACCAATTTTCTCTAATATTGAGCCCAATATTATACCCTTAAGGTATACACTATTTGAGTACCACAGGTATGTAATAATCTGTTCTGCTCATTTTTATTTAGTACTCTGTACCAGTTTTAGCATATTCAATCATACTCAAAGGGATTAATGTATCTTACTTGGACAGTCTCCCATTGAGACTGACTTACAAGGCCTTTGCAGAGTTTGGGGGTGAGATCATTACCCCTGCTCCAGCTCTTTTTTTACTGTGAAAGTAGCATCAAGTGGCACTAAAAGCTCTAGTTCTGGCTGAAGGAGGATTCCTCTGGCTCAGGCACTACAAAAGACCGCCATACAGCTGCCTGTTGAGAACTCCTTTGCAAGCCTTGGAAGGCTGGCAGCAGTGCAGGTGTGTCGGGGCAGGGCCACAGCACCAATGTGGGGATTCCAGGCAATGCAACAACCAATGGGGTAGGGCTTCCCAGGGTCCTCTAAGCAGCCCCGGGAAGGGCAAGGGTACAAAAGTGGCAAACCCACCTTCGCCCTGACTTCCCCTGGACTTCGGGTTCTAAGATGTGCAGCACAGAGGAGCTGCATAGACTCTCCCCCTCAGTGTCTGAAACAGATTTAGGGCCAGATTCAAAGACTTATTCACAGGACCTTACTTCTAGGGCAGCCCCACTGAAGTCAATGGGACTGTTCATGGACTAAAGTGCTATTCAAAATGAATCAGGGTGTCAGAATCTAACCCTTCATAAATAGTTGGACATTTTAGCTAAATCTTACTTTCCTTAGTAAAGTGCTTTCCTTTAATGTTCTGATCATATCAATCCAGGTACATTTTGAAGAGATGCCAAAACAATCACTTTTGTCCTAGTTTGTAACAGACCATCGATTCTGCACGGGACTGAGCGCTCTGAGTCTGATCCACTACTACAGCATGTGAGCAGTCCCACTGATGTCAGTGGAGCAGTTTGTTAAGTTAAGTGGTGATAGTTAAGCATGTGCTTATGTAGAATCAGATTCCTAGAAATGTAGGGCCGTAAGGGACCTTGAGAGGTCATCTAATTCAGCCTCCTGCACTGGGGCAGGACAAACCTAGACCCATCCCTGAGAGGTGTTTCTCCAACCTGTTCTTAAAAGCTTCCAGTGATGTGACTTCCCAGCATCCCTTGGAAGCCTATTCCAGTGCTTAACTGTCCTTATAGTTAGAAAGTTTTTCCTAATAGCTAACCTAAATCTCCCTTGCTGCATATTGAGCTCCATGACTTTTTGTCCTATATTCAGTGGGCATAGAGAACAATCCATCCCTGTCCTCTTTATAACAGCCCTTAATCTCTTTGAAGACTGTGATTGGGTCCCCGCTCATTCTTTCTTTCTCAAGACTTTTTATGTGCTTTATTGTATTGCAATCAGAGGCCCAGCTCCTCAAAGGTATTTAAGTGGCTATCTCCCATTGATTTCAATGTCAGGAGCCTGAGGATCTAGGCAAGAATGCTCAGCACCTTTGCTGGATCAAGCCCTTATTGACAGAGACAAGGAAAATAAAGTAGCTTCCCAAAATAAGTTTCAGCATCCGTCCCCTCAGATTAGCTGTTAATCTCTGGGACGCATTTAGTGTATTAAGGGGATGTGCTTTCCTCCCCCCAACCTTTTTTTTTTTGTTAGCTTGTCTGTCTTCTGGGGCTTGATCCAGCTCACATTGAAATCAGTGGACAAACTTCTATAGGAGCTGAATCAAGTCCTTAATAAGCAAGATATTAATGAAATACATGTATTGCAGAGTGTACTGCCAAGGACTTCAGTTAGAACCCCCATACTAAGCACAGATTCTTTACAAGAATTACTGAGTAAAAGAACTTGACCTTGACACAGCCTTGTATGAGAGCAACCAAGGCTAAATTCATGATAAACCCTGGGGGGAATACTTTTTTCACAGCCAATATTATTTCCCATTGATATGTACAGAAATATGACATAATGTCAGTTACTTTCTAATTACAGGCCATCTCCTGAAACAAAGAGCCAGTTTGATTATGGAAACTGAGTAACCATGTTGTAGTGGTTAAAATGTTGCCAGTATTGTGAGCAGTATGTAAATAATGGAAAGAGCCCAGCAGGCTTGATCCTCTAAACCTTTTTTTTTTCTTTTTTCCCCCAGCAAAATGGCATTTCTGAGAAATATGCCAAATATTTTGAGCTAAAAGAATATTAAATATAGCTAGAAATAAGAGCCATATTTTCCAAAGAGATCAGCTTTTAAAACCATAAGGTTAACTTTTCAACATCACAAGGTTTCACATGTTTTATAAGAATTGTAACTTCCTGTAGAGAAAAAAAGGTTCATTTTTCTTGAAGGTAGCCTAAAGAGAAGAGAAGGAACACATAAACCATAGAGAAACCAATCAAAAAGAAAACTGTCTTTAATACACTGAAAAAAATAGAATTTATGTTAAAATAAGAAGGTTTAATATACGTCACTTAAGGGATTCTATCACTGTTTATCCATTAAAGCTAGGATATAGTTATTTTCTGAATGAGGCTTTTAGCTAATAAAGCCATGATCTTCCCAGAACCATTGCCAGAAACATACAAACTTTGGTTCAGAAAAAAAAGAAGTAATGCCCTATTGGCCATTCATATTTGAAATATTATACACAGCACAGACAGTTTGAAGTTCAACATGGATCTCTCTTAAAAATATTCCTGTTGGGAGTCTGGCCTCCTAGAATGAGATTTTTTGTCTGCTTCTTGGAGTTCCTAACTAATGGCAATATTCTGCATTCATTTATGACCCATGTATGTGAGTGAAAAGGCTGCCGTTTACGTTACGTGTAATTGTTTTTCTTCAATAGACAAACTGGGCTTCTATCCCAGAAATAGCTTGCCACTTACACAAGGGGAGTGCACAACTTTCAAAGACAGCAGGAAATGTGTAAAATGCATCTGTGTCCAAAAGACCAAGCTACGCCTGGAAAAAAAGAAAGTGAGCATAAGTAGTTTTAAAAAGATGGCCATAAATTACCTCTGAGCCTGTATGGTTTTAACTTACATACTGTGGCTCCGAACCACTGGGCTATAAACTTTTTGGGGCAGGACCATACTTTTAATATCTTAGTATAGTGCAATGCTCACCAATACATTAAGGGAAAACTTTCAATCTTGGGGGGCCTACAATGCAGCACCTTAAATCCGTACATATGGATCTAAATAAACATGGGCTTGTTTTCAGAGATGCTGAGTATCTGCATTTCTTAATGAAGTAAATAGGAGCTGTGGCCACCCAGTGCCTTTAAAAAGCAGGCTGCATATTTTTAGGGATTAGATACTGGCCTTATTGGAATCAGTGGGAGTTTTGTCAATGACTTTTGGGCCAAGGTGTCTTCCTCTGTGTCTAAATATTGTCATAGGTGCTTAAACAAGAGCCCAGTCCTGGAAACACTTCTGCATGTGTGTAACTTTACTAGCACTAATAGTTCCATTGAAGTTCTAGATACTTCCCAGACACACAATAGTTAATGGGGTTATCGGGTAAGTAAAACTATTTGTTTGTGTACCTGTCTGTAGAATCAGATGTTTGATCATTTTTGTCCTAAGCTGTTGAGACAGGGTGTTTCTTTATTTTAGGACATTGCACAACCCCAAGTGCAATGCAAGTACTAAACAAATAGATGAATAAGTTAGCAATATTACTGATATATGCTAAGATATGTATCCCACTGTGGCATCATTACACAGAATATGTTTTTTTATATTTACCTTGAACACAGTAAATCAAGGTAAACCTGTAATCAAACTCTGCACACAGAATGGCAGGGAGGGGAAATTGTATAGGGAATTCTACGTTGTAAACCAAATGCAGGGGAGCTGTCTGTGTAATATATGACTTTTCACAATAGGCATGTACCAACAGTGTAGACATCAGATTGAGTCTCATTAGCTACACATTATGTTCTAATCAGTACAAATATGATAGGGGATAGTATTTAAAGTAGTAACCTAGATAATCACAGTTGTTTTCTGAACTTAATATACAATTAAAGATCACTAGATGAACACTGCAGTTTGTTCATGAGTAGTCAACCATACAAATGCCCAAAACTGTCCCTCTGAAGATAATTTAATCTTGCTTTTATATGTATGCAAAAACTTTTGTCTTGAATCATTCCCAGATTTTATTTAAATGTAAATATATGAACTAATACATCCAAATTGTTTTTGTAATATTGTTAAGTGTAGATATCTTATGATCATATATAGAAAATGTTCTATTCCTAACATCTCTATTATGTTTCTGGATAGTATATTATATACAGATTATAGTCTGTGTGAGAATTTGCAGCCTAGCATAATGCATATGAATATACTATAAGCACACAAAAAATGGAGCGAAACCTTAATATTCCCTCCTTTATGGAAACAAGGGAAGAAATGACTACTCAAAGGAAACCTTTTTGACATTTTCAAGCATAAAATAGGCTCTCTAACCTCAATGAATGTAGTTTTAGAATTCCCTTATTGTACTTCATAGATTTCTTTAAATGTTTAATTATAGAATGATACAGGACTCAATCTCCAAGCAAAGCTTTACAACTAACTAGCTGCAATTTAAATCCCTCTTAATGGTACAGGAATGGTGAGTATGAGCAACTTGAGCAGATACATGATTCTCCTTACAAACTGTCATTTGATTAAAATCATTTAACCACCAGTAACTTTTATAGTATTCCAGCCAAAAAATGCCATTAAAAGAACACTAAGGGTAACGAGTCAGGCACTCAAAAGTTAGGAAATGCCATGATCAAGATTGCCAGTGCATATGTATTTTGATATACTTTAATTACATGCAAAAAGAACGAGGAGTGCTTGTGGCACCTTAGAGACTAACAAATTTATTTAAGCATAAGTTTTCATGGGCTAGAACCCACTTCATCGGATGCATGCAGTGGAAAATACAATAGGAAGATATATATACACAGAGGACATGAACAAATGGGTGTTGCCATACTAACTATAACGAGAGTAATCAGTTAAGGTGGGCTATTATCAGCAGGAGAAACAAAACTTTTGTAGTAATAATCAGGATGGCCCATTTCCAACAGTTGACAAGAAGGTGTGAGTAACAGTAGGGGAAAAAAGATTAGCATGGGGAAATAGGTTTTACTTTGTGTAATGACCCATCCACTTCCAAGCCTAATTTAATGGTGTCCAGTTTGCAAATTAATTCAAATTCTGCAGTTTCTCGTTGGAGTCAGTTTTTGAAGATTTTTGTTGAATAATTGCGACTTCGAGGTCTGTAATCGAGTGACCAGGGAGGTTGAAGTGTTCTCCGACTGATTTTTTAATGTTATAATTCTTGACATCTGATTTGTGTCCATTTATTCTTTTGCGTAGAGACTGTCCGGTTTGGCCAATGTACATGGCAGAGGGGCATTGCTGGCACATGATCGGGGGAGGGATAGCTCAGTGGTTTGAGCATTGGCCTGCTAAACCCAGGGTTGTGAGTTCAATCTTTGAGGGGGCCACTTGGGGATCTGGGGCAAAAATCAGTACTTGGTCCTGCTAGTGAAGGCAGGGGGCTGGACTCAATGACCTTTCAAGGTCCCTTCCAGTTCTAGGAGATGGGATATCTCCATTAATTATTATTGTTATATATCTCACATTGGTAGATGTGTAGGTGAACGAGCCTCTGATAGTGGGACTGATGTGATTAGGTCCTATGATGGTGTCCCCTGAATAGATATGTGGACAGAGTTGTCAACGAATTTTGTTGCAAGGATAGATTCCTGGGTTAGTGTTTTTGTTGTGTGGTATGTGGTTGCTGGTGAGTATTTGCTTCAGGTTGGGGGGCTGTTTGTAAGCGAGGAGCATGGCAGGTCTAGAGTTTCTCAGTGAAACAGTTGTAAGAATTTTTTATTAGTAGGACAAAAATGTATTTTTCCCTAATCTCATTGTTGCAAATAGCTTTGCCATTTTAATTGAAAGTTCCCTCCAAAAATTCAGCCTGAGGCAGACACCTGGTATGGAAAATTTCAGCTCAAACTGTTTACACGTGGCAAAGTTACAAACAACTGAAAACAGGGTCTTATGAGGGAAAATGTCAGGTAACCTAAACTATAGGTGTCACTGCCATTTTCACTTGGGTCTGGTCTATACTACCCGCCTGAATCGGCGGGTAGAAATCGACCTCTCGGGGATCGATTTATCGCGTCCCGTCGGGACGCGACAATCGATCCCCGAATCGGCGCTCTAACTCCACCAGCGGAGGTGGTAGTAAGCGCCGCCGACAAAAAGCAGCAGAAGTCGATTTTGCCGCCGTCCTCACAACGGAGTAAGTCGGCTGCAATACGTCGAATTCAGCTACGCTATTCACGTAGCTGAATTTGCGTATCTTAAATCGACTCCCCGCTGTAGTGTAGATGTACCCTTGTAGTTCCATACATGAAAGGCTATATAGTGACTTTTAAGCCAAAGCCAACAATGATGGGGGTGGAAGAGGGCCATGCAGAAATGAATTTATCCAGAGACATTTGGGCAGTCTCACAATGGCTCTGTGGTCACATGGGACACAGCATACTAGAACCGGAGCTATGCCAGCCGTTGAAGGGGCTGAATCATGCACTCTCTGCTGCACTAGCCCTGCCTGTTAGCCAGGACAAAAGGGTGCTGGTCGAAAATTTTCCAACAGAATATTTTTCCATGGGAACTTGTTGATTGTGATGAAACTTTGTAGAATAGAACAGAACAACCGAATAGAACTTCTTTGATTTCTGTTTTTGTTCTGAAACAACTTTTCCTTTCAAATGTTATTAAAATATGACGTTTTAAATCAAAACAAAATGTGTTTTTTGTGGAAATGAAACATTTTGATTGACCCCAAATGTTTTTTTTTATTTCAAACATTTCATTTTTGTGAGAAATTTCAAAATTCAACATTTCATTGTGATTCAGAATGAAACATATTTAGAAATCATTGAATTTCCCCTAAAATGGAAATTCCAGTTCCTGCCCAGCTGAAGGTGTCAGAGCCCTCCCCTTGCATCTCCCACCCCCACATAAGGAGCCAATTATCCCAATCATTGCACAGAAAAGAGGGGAAGGGGAAATTAAAGAAGGGATAAAAAATTGTTTTGGGCTGGTGGGGATGGAGTTGCTTTTCTTTCAAATCAACATGAAACTTTTTGTTTCACTTTGATGAGAAAATCTTATCCGACTGACTCAAAAAGCCATTAAAAAACCTTTGTGATGAAAAACATTGACCAGTTTGGTTTTAAAGTTAGAAGACTACTGTGTTCTCAGTTACGTGATAAGCTCCCCTCATTAATGAGATAAGATGTACAGAGTATTACACTGTATGCAAAGAACAATGTAAGCAGTCAGGAGTATTCCATTCCAATCACATCGTTTCTCAGAAAAGAAGATGTACAATACTTAGTGGAGGAATTCTAGCCATGTCGAACTTTAGCCTGGTCTACACTGCGGGGGGATCGATCTAAGATACGCAACTTCAGCTACGAGAGTAGCGTAGCTGAAGTTGATGCATCTTAGCTCGACTTACCTCCCGTCCTCATGGCACGGGATCGACAGCCGCGGCTCCCCCATTGACTCCGCTTCCGCCTCTCGCCCTGGTGGAGTTCCGGAGTCAACAGGGAGCGCCTTCGGGGATCGATTTATCACGTATTTTTACGCATATGTGAACTCCTTACTCACCCCGAGGCTTCAAAAAACACATTTATTGTGATTTTTTTCTAAAAGTGGTATCAGTGATTAATTACAACCTATTCTGCATTTGGCATGTTGTGATATATCAAACCAGCATTTAAACAGTTAAGGCAGACGATTCACAGTTAACAACTTCACCAACAACCTAATGAAATATATTGAAAGTGATGCAAACCATGAGACTTAACATCCCATCAGTTTCCAAAACTAACAAATAATAAAAAACTGATCACAAATCTGCCCTGCCTGGGTGCCTAGAGGCACCACCAGGTTTCAAAGCAGGCCCCATGGCTTTTCCTATACCTGCTGTGTGGACGAATGGAGGAATTCATTCTCCAGTGTAATAATAGCATTATATTAAATTGGCCCCAATTTTTGCATCTGCAGTTTTGGGTCCAGTTAACTGCAGGTACAAATGGTATTGCTGAAAGATATAGGTTGGAATGTCCAATGGGCTAAGGGAGCTAAGTGCCCAAATCCCATTGGAAGCCAATTGATGTTGGGCACTTGATTTTCTTAGGTTACTTTGAAAATCCCATTCTTAACAATTTTACTGCAGGCTCAGTTAATTGCACCTGCAAAAATGCAGACTGAGCTGAAATCCTTTTAGAAATCAAGGCCTTCCGTACAGAAGGATTTCAAAGCTTTTCAGCAACTTTGAGGAAATTGCACATTGCAGCCATTACTGTGGAGAAACACCACAGTTGTTTAACAGCGCACAGCTGTTAGACTTACCCACAGAAACAAGGAGATTTTCAAATGAAATCTAGCCAGGATACTGGGGTTAATAACACTTCTAGGAAGAGTTCCACAGGATGGTCAGTGGACCACAAGAGATCAAGACCTTGATTTGATTGTCTCATTTAAAAGACATTACATTGTCCCCAAATAGAATACTGGGCCATTAGTTTACAATGTTCTGTCATCTCCTGAATCGCTACATGACTTCTTATAGCACAAGGGTTTTCCTCAGAGGTTTCCGATCCAATTGCTGACTAAGCCTCACCCTGGTTAACATAGGAGGTCTGACGAGATACCTGCTGAAGGTAACATTTTTAGTTAGCATTTTTGTTTATTTAAAGCTAAAGATTAAGGAGAAAATAGCCAAAAACCTTGCAACAACTGGTGAGTCTATACTTGCTGTAAGCTTGGAAGAAAATAATTTTCAGTATATGTTTAAAATTATATAACGCATTTCAGATGTTGGTTCAAATTACTGTTAGAATTGCATCCAAATCCAGGAGCGTTTCTTGCCTGTTTTATTCTTTTACCATTTTTCCACTTCTGGGGTTTTGTGTTGTTTTTTCATTTTTAATTAAATTGTAATTCATTTTATAATGCTAATTAAAAATCTTTGTAGCAAGAACTTTTAGCCATTTGCACAACTGTTATAGATCTGTGCATTGTTAGCAAACTATTGAAGTTTTAACCTCTCTTAAACCCACTACCTTCTATTTGCAAGATCTAGAGGGTCAGATCTTCAGCCTCGGTAAAACAGTGTCACTCCATTGGAGTCAGCAAAGGCATGCTGATTTACACCAGTTGAGGATCTGGGCAATAATTGAATTAATGTAATCAAATCCATGTATAGACGTCCAAACAAACAATATTCAACAGCAATACAGCTACACAAGAAACATATCATACAATGAAAATAAAGTGAGTTTCCCAGACTTCTCAAACCACTGTTTCATTACATACATTTATTTTTTATCAGCTTTGATCTTTTTTCATTTCCTTGTACCAAACTTGTCATTAGAGACATGAATTTCTTCCTGTTAAATTGACCTCACATTCAATGTTGATATCCTGTGACTTAATCCGATTGCAGCTTTAGGCTTTTTATTTAGTACTTTAAAAAAAATTAGAAAACCATGTGGGTGTCTGAGATTGTATATACAAATATACATTTCGTTAACAGCATGAATACATTCCCAATGAACACTTCAGAGCTGAGTAATATTATAGAATAGAGATCACAATGAACTACTACACCACTATGAATTCCCACTCTAACACTATAATAATTATTAAGCTAATTTAATATTGGCAAAGCAGCTGGGGTGCTGTGGCCGGTGCTTATTACACTCACTGTAACTGGGAGATTCACTTCATTTTCATTGTATGATATGCTTCTTATGTAGCTGTATTGAAGATCAGTATTGTTTATTTTGATGTCTATACATAGGTTTGATAACATTAATTAAATTACTGGCCAGATCCTCAGCTGACGTAAATGACTTTTACCTTGTGCTCTCCCCATCTGTTTGTTGTATTTACCAGTTATTGTCTCTCTTACAACTAGATTATAAACTCTTTGGGGGCAGGACTCCTCTTTTCATTATATGATGTACAATATCTAGCGTAACGGGGCTTCAATACATGTGGGCTCTAGGTTCTGTCACATTGCAAATATTAAATGTTAGTTTTAGGATGACGGGATGAAGCTCAATATAGCTCAGTATGTCAATATGTTGTGCCAAATTCTGCACTTAGTTAAACTCACACTAGTTCTTATAGGGTAGTGTGGGTAACACTGAGAGCAGAGTTTGTCCTGTTCAATTCAGTTGAATTTTTCTGCCAAAAGTTAACCTTGTTAGATTGCTATATTCTTCCATTGGCATTGCTAGTTTTTTCAGTATTCACGGACTCTAAGTTAACATGTGTAGTTCAGTATTTTAGTCTAACTGGGACATTTTCAGTGGGCCTCCTTATCTGCACCACCAGTTACAGAAGGCCTTTTGACACATGCCAAACTCTGAGTTTCAGAATGGGCTTTTGCATGTGTAAATCAGGCAAATGGATGTTCCTGAAAATAGAGTAGCTCCATTCGAAAAAAAATGTCTTATTACATTTTTGCAATTAAATATTAGCCTCGGGAAACTTAAAATTGGGGTTCTTCTGCCAGCTTCCATTACTTTATTATGAGGGATCCGTACAGACTGGAGTGGTGATAATATTAAAGCTTCCTGGGGAAGAGGGAGATTATTGAAGATAACTAGGCAAATGTCCAATTAGAAGAAAAAGAACTGAACACTAAGCTTTTGGTGTTTCCATAGTAGTATGTAAGTATCCACAGTAGGTCATAGCTGAGAATATGAAAAGAGATGAGGAGTGGTAGAACATCAAGGGCAATGAATGACAAATAGATGCTAAACAGACAAATGAGCTATGGATAAAGGAAGCCAGTTCTATTGTATGGTGGGGGGCGAAGTGAGGAGAGGAAGAGGTGGATGAAAAAAGGATAGCCTCAGAGAAAACTAGAAACCATGCAGAGAAGTTGTCTGGAAAAGATCACAGGAAACAGTTTATGGAATTAAAAACATTTGGGATATTACAGCACTTAGGAGGAATTATATATAAGAAAATAATGGTTATCTATGAAAAAGGGAGCTTCAAAAAGGAGAGAGACTGCAGAGCAGAACATGGAGAGGAGCTAGAGAAATAAAGGAATAGGGTACAAAGGACCTGGTCCAAAACCTATTTAAGTCCATGGAAAAGACCATCTGTCCATAGGTTTTGAAGTTAAGGATACAGGTAATATCCAAGAGACCCATATGAAAATTGTTCAGGAGATGGTCTGTTTCTGCTAATTCAACCCTGAGTTCAGCACAACTCAAAATGGAGTGGGAAGAAAGCATATAAGATCTAAGCACTCAATGTGATTTTTTTTTTTTCCTGTTAAAGTGTTGCTTGACTGATAGGATATAATCTGCTTTTCAATGACATTGTCTCCATGGTTTACTTCATTAAGGGGGGATCAAATGTTGCATATCGTACACACAAAATAAGTTAAGAAACAGAAACATTAAGTAGGAATTGTAACCTTTAATTCCCTTAATGAATCAACCATACTGAATGTCTCATCTTCATAAGAGAATTCCTCCATAGTGTAACAATGCAAGCAATGGTTGGGTATTCAGATTTAAAGAATTGTAAATATGAGAGCACCAATTGCAAATCAGAAAGTGAGCTCAAATTGGGAATAGATTACACAGAGATCAAGGGTACATTTTCAAAGGTGCCTAAGTAGTTTAACACCCTAAGTCCCATTTTCAAAATCGATGTGGGCACTTTTCAAAATTGTACCTTAAGTCTAATTGAAAGGCATGGGAACTTGGGAGCCTAATTCCTGTTTTTCAAAGTGACTTGGAAATTTAAGTTGCATTGTGTTTCACTGAGATTTGGGCTCCTAATTGCCTAAGTCACTTCTGAAAATGAGACTTAGACTGCTAAATCATGAGGATACTTCTGAAAATTTTACCCCAGACCTTAAGGCTGGTGTTGCAAAATGGCTTTATACACTAAATGTCAAGGTGAAAACTGTAAATTGAATAGATAAAAGTATGACAAATGTAAACACCTGAGTGATGAGAAGAAATTGAGAAAAGTGGTGGTATGGGGGATGGGGAATAAAGAAAATCAGATGAACTTCCTGATTCTGCACAAACTGCAAATTAGGGACAGTAGATGTAGGAAGAACAGCAAGTATCCCATTATAATAATCAATCTGAGAAAGGACCAAGACTTATACTTGCAGCAGTAAGCACAGATTTTGGAAATGTTCATTAAGTGAAATCGACAAGTTGAAACAGCAGAATCAATATGTGAATGTAACAACTAACTGAAGTCAAAGGTTACACCCAAATTACATATAGGAGCCACAAGTATGATACAAGCTGAGTTCACCTCATAGTACAGCTACTCAAGTGTAGAAAGCCAAATCACAGCCAAAAAATAACATTTCTGCCTTATCCATTTTAGCAAAAGGTAGCAAATATCCAGCTGGAAATACAACCAAACCAGAGAAAACACAAAGACAAAGCTCTTCAGAAAATTCATACACAGAAGTTAAGATATACTGGCGCTCCAGACAGGGCCGGTAACATTTGGACTTGTTTCCTTTAGAGCTCTCTTTCTGACAAAACCTCTTTTTTGCCAAAAATACACATTTAGGTTGCCTGAAACATTTTGTGAATTTGTGTCAAAGTTGCCAAATTACTTCAGTCCTCTCCCCCACCACCACCCCCCCACATACACCCACCTACAAAAAAGTTGAAATGTTTAATTTTGACATTTTCTAAATTAAATATTTTGTTTTTCTATACAAAATGTTTCTTTTGAATTTTACTTCCATTTCATTTTTAAACTATTTAAAATACTAATTTTGCCCAAAAAATTAACAATTAAAAAAAATCAGTTCAATCATCAAACCGAAAAAATCAGTTATTTGTATATCTTAGTTTTCTTGATCTTTCCCCAGCCAGGATTTGGTGACTCACTTTCCTGATGCTTGACTCTACATCAGGTTACCTAATCCCTCCCAATTCCCCATCCATACTGTAGCGTCAGAGGTGTCCAAAAGAATGAGGCATGACTTCCTTGTCTAAAAACCCACGAAATCTAATTTCTACATGCTATAGAATTCCTTAAGTCAGGAGCTCCCACCTCCACAATACATTATGATGTGAAGTTTCAAAAATGGCCTATAATTTTGGGTGTGCCAATTTTTGAGTGGCTATAGATACATAAGGTAAGCTTTTTTCAAACCAGTGAATACTCTCTCAGCTCTCACTGATCTCCCAATCTACATAACTATCTAGATGTGGTTTTTTTCGGCTTTCACTCTCCTCTGAAGCATCAGTTACTGCCCAAAGCTAGACACAGAATACTAGATTGCATGGTCCAGTGGCATAACACAGCATTTTAAATTATTATAATTGTAATACTGTAACTAATAACACTAATAATATTTGACAGTAATGTAATATTTTTCATTCCAAGTATCTCAAAGTGCTTTACAAATTCTCCTATTTAATCATTACACCACTTTTGTGAGTTAAGTAGACAAGCATTATTTTACCTATTTTATAGACAGGTAAACTGAGGCACAGAGAGGTTATGTGAAATGTCAAGGCAATATAACAAGACAGTGACAAAAGAAAGCAGATTCCCAGCCCCTTCCTCATACTCTGTGATTGACAAATAAATCCAATTTGATCGCTGTGTTACATGAGCAGATATCCCAGACCATATGACAGATCTGCATGTTGGTACCATAGACTGCAGTTGTTCAAAGAGGAGCTTTTGAGGTCATGTGATTTATTCACTCGCATCTCAAGCAGTATCTGCCATATAAAGTCTTGCATCACATCAGACCATGTAATGCCGATTGTTAATGCAATAATTGAAAAGTTGGACAGGTGTTTTACAAGATAAACATCTATCAATGTAGTTTAATTTGTGTTTGAACTCTGTGATATTCCCGGGTGACCAAAACAACCATCTATCCCATAAGATGTATATTTACTCAAATTTAAAAACATCTTTCTCAGTGGGCCATAATTGCCGCTTCTTACCTGTTATATTTTATGTTACTCTGTAAATTCTTTCAGGAGAACTGTACAAGATAAAATGAGTTGCTAGAATTATTCAATTATGTGTTTGTTTATTTGCACGATGGCCCACAGAAAATGTAGTGGCATAAAATGGGAAGTCTCACACACCTTGAAGATAGGATTACATTTAATTTTCTAAAATGTTGTTTTATTTCCTTTTTTCTTCCTTTTCCATTAGCACAAAAACTCTTTCAGATAACACTAAGTGTCTTATTTAAACCTTACACAAGCCAGAGAACTGAAGGACTATGGCTACAATTCAGTCCTTCACTCACCCCCATTGTGCCGAGACATGACAGGGGTTTCCAAACAGTTGGGGGTCTTACATATCTCATACGTGCTGCAACAATGCAACAAATTATGAACAGGGCTTAAGCCTCAACTCTGAATTCTTGCCTTTGTGAGTTTGTCTCTCATGCGTGTGGAGCTGCTGATTTTACAAGATGCACAGAGATGCTGCGGCTTGTGCATTTGTGAATATCATCAAGCCCTAGAGACGGAATCTTTTCTAAAGCTCAAGTTTGACATTTTTCAAAATGTATCTCTCCCCTTCTGTTGTGCTACTTTTATTAACCCTATGCAAAGAATGTAAGGAATAACATTAGATGCATCCGACGAAGTGGGCATTCACCCACGAAAGCTTATGCTCCAATACATCTGTTAGTCTTAAAGGTGCCACAGGACACTCTGTTGCTTTTTATTAGATTCCTTGGATCTGATTTCAGGAGATTCCTGTAATGTATCAACCTGGAAGATTTTATTTGTTGATATCTCATGTGAGGTTATGCTGTACTGTGATCATGCTTTAAAATACTCTGGAATAGAAAATTCAATGATTATGTTAATGAGGAATATAAACCAGCTGTATTTTTAGGAAGAGCAGATGAAATGCTTATATTATCAAAGAACATCGAAATATAGGGCAGGAAGGAACCTCAAGAAGTCAAGTCCATCCTTCTGTGCTGAGGCAGGATCAAGTACATTTAGAGCATCGCTGACAGGTGTTTGTCCAACCTGTCCTTAAAAACCTCCAGTAGGAGAGATTCCACAGTCTCCCTTGGAAGCTTATTCAAGACCTTAACTGCACTTATAGTTAGGAAGTTTTTTCCTAAGATCTAACCTAAATCTCCCTTGCTGCAGATTAAGCCCATTACTTCTTATCCTACCTTCAGTGAACCTGGAAAACAATTGATCAGAGTCCTCTTTATAACATCCCCTTCCGGCAGGGCCGGCTCCAGGGTTTTGGCCACCCCAAGCAGCCAAAATAAAAAAAAAAAGCCGTGATCGCGATCTGCGGCGGCAATTCGGCGGGAGGTCCTTCGCTCCGAGCGGGAGTGAGGGACCGTCCACCAAATACCTGGACCTGCCGCCCCTCTCCGGAGTGGCCGCCCCAAGCACCTGCTTGCCAAGCTGGTGCCTGGAGCCGGCCCTGCCCCTAACATATTTTAAGATCGTTATCCAGTCCCCACTCAGTCTTTTTTTTTTTTCCTCAAGACTAAACATGCCCAGTTTTTTTAACCTTTCCTCATAGGTCAGGTTTTCTAAACCTTTTATTGTTTTTGTTGATCTCCTCTTGACTCTCTTCAATTTGTCCCCATCTTTCATAAAGTGTAGGGCTCAGACTTGGGCACAGTACTCCAGCTGAAGTTTCACCTGTGCCTTGTGGGGCAATTACCTCCCATGTCTTACATATGACACTTCTGATAATATATTCCAGAATGGTATTAGCCTTTTTCACAACTGCATCACATTGTTGACTCAAATTCAATTTGCAATCCACTATAACCCCCCAGATCCTTTTCAGCAGTACTACAACCTAGACAGTTATTCCCCATTTTGTAGTTGTGCAGCTAAGGCCTGATCTACACTGGGGGGGAGGGGGATATAACGTAGATGAAGTCGACGTACTTAGATCTACTTACCGTGGTGTCTTCACTAGGGTGAGTCGACTGCTGCCACTCCCCTGTCAACTCTGCCTGCGCCTCTCGCCAAGCTGGAGTACAGGAGTCAATGGGAGAGCGCTCGGGGATTGATTTATCACGTCTAGACTAAACGCGATAAATTGTTCCTCACTGGATCGATCGCTGCCCGCCGATCCGGCCGGTAGTGAAGACATACTTTTCACTTATCTTTATTGGGTGTCTGTTGGTTTCAGACCAATTGTCCAATTTGTTATGAATTCTAATCCTCTCCTACAAAGTGCTTGCAACTCCCAGGTTGGTGTCATCTGCAAATTTTATAAGCATACTCTCCACTCCATTATCCAAATCATTAATGAAAATATTGAATAGTATCGGACCCAGGACTGTTCCCTGCGGGACCCCACTAGATACACCCTCCCACTTTGACAGTGAACCATTGCTAACTACTCTTTGAGCATGTCTTAAATCCAGTGGTGCACCCACCTTATAGTAATTTCATCTAAACCACATTCCCTAGTTTGCTTTTAAGACTGTCATGTGGGACTGTATCAAAAGTCTTATAAAATCAATATATATAACATCTACTGCTTCTTCTCCTAACCTCTAGGCCAGTAACCCTGTCAAAGAAGGAAATTAGGTTGGTTTGGCATGATTTATTTTTGACAAATCCATGCTGGCTATTCCTTATAACCCTATTATTCTCTAGGTGCTTACAAATTGATGGTTTAATAGTTTGTTCCAGTATTTTTCCAGATATCGAAGTTAGGCTGACTGGTCTATAATTCCCTGGATCCTCTCTGTTCCCTTTTTTTAAAGAGGGTACTATATTTGCATTTCTCCAGTCCTTTGGGACCTCACCCATCCTTCTGGAGTTCTGGAAGATAATCAGTAATGGTTCCATGATTGCTTCAGTTAGTTCCTTAAGTACCCTAGGATGAATTTCATCAAGTCCTGCCAACTTGAATATATCTGATTTATCTAAATGTTCTTTAACATGTTCTTTTCCTATGTTGGCTTGTGTTCCTTCTCCCTTGTTAATATCAATGTTGAGTATTTGGTCACCATTAACCTTCTTAGTGAAGACTGAAACAAAATAAGCATTAAACACCTCAGCCATCTTGATGTCATCAGTTATTATCTCTCTTTCCTTGCTAAGTAGAGGACATGCACTTTCCTTTGTCTTTCTCTTGCTTCTAATGTGTGTAAATAACCTCTCTTTATTGCCTTTTATGTCCCTTGCTAGATACAACTCATTTTGTGACATAGCTTTTCTGATTTTTATCTCTACATGCTTGTGCTATTCTTTTGTACTCCTCCTTAGCAATTCATCCATGTTTTCACTTTTTGTAGGATTCCTTTTTGATTCTCTGTCATTTCATGGTCATTTCACCCAAATTACCTTTCACCTTCAGATTCACAACCAATTCCTCCCAGCAGGGCTGGCTCCAGCGTTTTTGCCGCCCCAAGCAGCGGAAAAAAAAAAAGCCACGACCGGTGGCACTTTGGCGGGAGCTCTACCACTGCCACTTCATCCTTCGGCAGCAATTCAGCGGCAGGGACTCGCCGCTAAAGAGCCAGACATGCCGCCCCAAGCACCTGCTTGCTGCTCTGGTGCCTGGAGCCGGCCCTGCCTCCCAGTTTGTCAGAATCTGTTCTAAAATGACTGTCACCCTGGTTTCTTCCTCCACTTTCCGAAACAGAAAGCTGACTCCAATATGTTCCAAGAACTCACTGGAAATTTTGTGTTTTTCCATAGTACTTTTCCAACAGATATCCAGGTAGTTAATATCCCCCATTACTACCAGGTCTTGTGTTTTGGCTATTTCTGCTATTTTTTCTAGAAATGCCTCATCCACCACCTCTTCCTGATTTGGTGGGCTATTCAATAAGCTGTATGATTTCATGAAGACTTTAGACTGGTCTCAAATTTTAGGGACTGTTGAGAAACATGTCTAGTTTCATACAGACATAGGTGACCAGGAAAATTCTAGTTGGCTGCGTGAAGGATTTTGAGATTTCACAGCCACAATGCAGTGTGTGGTGGCACAGTCAGACTGTAGCCATACTAACTCAGAGCCAGATTCTGATATCCTGACTCTGTTGAATAGTATCTTATTCCATGAATCCTATTGTAGTCAACAGGGCTATCCCAGGAGAAAGGCACTATTCAAGGGGAGAATCTGATCTTTACTCTATGCAAGAAACAAAAGCTGTAGTTTATTTACAAAGAGAATAATTATTGTAGTCATTTATTTGGCCACTTGCTTATGACTTTTGCTGTGAAAGCCTCCATTAATATAAAAATATCATCTTTAAAAGAGAAAATATTATAAATCAAACTGCTGGCTTGTCTGTGCACCCCTGCTCTTCATGCCCATACAAAAGTCCCCAGATCAGAGCTTGTCTTGGGTCCATCACTCTTTAGATATGTAATGAAGCACGGAGACAATCTCACTGACACATTATCAGATTCAAGGAGATGGTCTAAATCTGTCTCTACCAATCAAAGTAGTAAATTAGGGGAGAGATGAGCCTTATAAATAAAGCAGGTTAATATTTATTGGCCAAATTCTGCTCTTACTTATAGTGGTACCAGAGGTTTAAATGACAGCAGAATGTATAGTCAAGATTCACAGATTTTAAAGGCAGTCACAACTTTCTTTATTGTAGCTTTGAAATTGTTTACTGTGTGTGTGTCTGTCTGTCTTGTAAAGCAATTTTTTAAAAAAACCCTTAAACATCTGTAGTACCTCGATGGGTTATTAATGAAGCCACTTCAAAGAAAAACATGAAAATATGCTCAGGACCAGATGAAAAAGTAATTACTGATCTCTGATTGATTAGCTGTATGATAAGAAGGAATGTCCTACAGGCAAATGTAGCTTACTGTCTGCTGGAGTTCATATTGAATTCAATGGGAATTTTGCCTTAACTTCCACAGAAGTAAGCTCAAATCTCACGTTTGAAACTTTGAAATATATACTTCCTGGAACCAGAGGTTCCCATCTTAGCTTTTCATCTTTCTGAGGTAGACAAAATGAGTACCATGCAGTTTAGCATGTTGGTGAAATGAGTCCTTATAGAGTGTGTGTGTGTGTGTGTGTGTGTGTGTGTGTGTGTGTGTGAGAGAGAGAGAATATGATAGATTCAGTGGCATGAGAGGTGAGTGTTGACCAGAATTTCTGACCGAATGCCTTGACCAGAATTTCTGCTCACAGTTTGTTGGGTCCTGCCACGCTCTGCCCTGTGGCTGTTTTTTTCAGTGGCTCTTTATGGCATATATCTGTAAACAATTTGGAACCTTCTGGGATGCAAGGAACTATGTCAATAAATGGAGAGTGACACTATTTAAATTACTCTTCATTTACATGAGGGCGCTCTGTTCTTAGCATACACAAGTCCTGCAGTCTGGAGAAGCAGAGGGAAGATCATTTATGTTAGTTATAAATATGGCTACATGAAACATATTTTTCTCAACTTGATGCTTAACAGTGGGTCCTGTTTTTTTTTTCCCCAAACTGAAACAAAATCATTGGCCTGTGGTTGCCAGAGAGAGACTCTTTGCTCTCAAAGCTTTTGTATTCAATAGAGAGGTTGGACTGTGCTCCAGCAAACCGAATTATTCAGCAAGTCACTGCCTTCAAGAAGTAATATGTAACACCTTGTTTTGTTCCTCAGTTCAAAAGGCACTGTCACTGTTGTACACCAGTATTTAAAAAAAAAGACTATAATTCATATGCAAACTAAGGGGGTATTTCATGATTTCATAATAAAATGTTGAAACGCTTTGATCGTGAGCTGGAAGGAGGTGTGAAACAGTGCCTCAGAAACAGACAGATATTTGTGTAATCAGCCTTTATGTATTGCCAGTTCAGAATAATAACATATAAAAAGCCCCAACTTACCTCATCTGCCTGGTACAGCCAAGGCATAAATAAAAGAGAACAATGGAATTACTATTACTCACTCACTGAGCCCCAGCTACATCGCTGTATTCTTTATAATTGCTGGCAAGAAGATTAATGTTTTGTTAAATATCAGAGTAAGGTCACAAGGGGGCTTGCAGGGCTGTCTAAACATCTAGTCTTTAAACTCTTTTTTTTTTCCCCCCTTCACGGAAATGAACTTATAGCGTTTCCTCTAATTATGGTGATTTTTATGTTTGTGTGTTTGAAAGGTGGCCTGCAAAGAGGCAGGCTCAGACAGCCCAAAAAATAGACACTGGTATTGATCATTCAAAGGTTAATATGATTTAATCAATATATGGATAGACAGGTGGTGATTTTTGTGTCACTCTTGCATTTTGTCTGCCATCTGTCCATGCTCAGAGAGGCTCCCAGCCAGGAGGCCCCCACCGACTGGAGTCACTCAGGTCTACATTCAAAGTAGGGAAATCTTTTCAGCATTAGTGTTATCGTCATTGTGATAATCTGTGGTGTTTTCAGCTTCCAAACCATCCTTGTGTCTATTATATAAAAGTTCGTGACCCTGGGACAATCAAGTCTCAGTATGAAAACCTCATAGTTTTGTAAATTGACGAGACTTGTAGTCTCTGTATCTGCAGCATCATGTGCATAGTACATGCAACGTTGAGGTTGAGCATTCTAGGTCAAATTCCACATCACTGGAGTGACATACCACGTTCTGAGATTTCTTCAAAGAGCTGTTTGGAAAACTCCTTTCTTTCACCCATTGTGAAGTTTAAGGCCTCTCTTCTGCATCACAAACAGTATCCCTCCTCAGGTTAGATGGGACTGCCTGCTGAAGCCATCAGTGTAACTATTTTATGACCTCAGAGTGGTTGCAGCCAGAGTTATATGAGGCTGGAGTGGCTTTGCACACTCCATTCATCTGGTGTGCAAAGAGTTTGTTCTGAGAACCATACTTGCGTATAGCCAGAACAGGCACTGAGAGCATGACCCTGAGAAAAAGTCTAGAGAACGCGCTTTTGGGTAGAGTGCTGGCTGAAAGAGGCTTGAAACTGAAAGCAAACTGTCTCCTGCTGTTTAATTCCTACTGTGTTCAGAGTAACAGGACTTTATGTACATACTTTGTAAATCAGTAGGATTGTATCAGAGAAATACCTGACTCCATCATCAATTTCCTCTCCTAACGGAAACAACCCACAAGACCCTGAATATTGCTTAACCACTCAGGTTAAGATCAAATGGGGTACAGTATTCTGCCACACAAGTCTTCTAATTGATTTGTGAATGCTCAGAGCAGATACTCTGTATACTCTAAAGTTTAACTAGTTAAAGGAGAATTTGGACAAAGGTATGGGGAGTCCTCTTCAACTACCAAGCTTGAGCATAAGATTCAGCACATTTAGTTGTCTTAAATTCTGTTGTTTAGTTTATTACCAGTCATCCACAGAGAACATCCTACTGTTTACCCAGCATGTCTGATATTGTCTTGCAAAAGTATGTAGTGGTAGCATTGGGGAGCAGTGATAATTCTCTTTAACAAAAATGGGCATTACTGTGCTTATTCTTTTTTATTGTGGCTATGGATACCTCATGGTTCACTTGACTTCCCTAGATAGCCAAGTGACACAAGGTCAGAGCTGTTGGGAAAAGACAAATTAGGTTTCTCACGACGTTTAGACAATAACAGTGTTAGGATATTAGGAGACTTTGCTATGTTAGCTGTACCTCGGCTATTTAGAATTCTACAGCAGTTTTAGAAAATACAGTAGAAATATTAAGGGTTCATGCTTTTAGCTCTGCAGGTCCCTATTACTGTCCCTGTTTTTGTAGACCAAGATAGTGGCTGTCAAATAAGTGGCACAGAGGAGGACCTATAACACTCACCAATGGGTTACAGATACATGAGAGGAGCAGGGCGCAATAAGAACCACTGATACTGAGCCTAACACGTTTCAGCATCATGAGTTTGAAAGTGATAAGTTCCAGGTAGGAGAGATTGTTACCAAAGACGGGCCAAAGAGAAAAGAAAAAATAGGGTGAAAATTGAGCAGAGCGATAAACAAATACAGAGAAATCATGAAAACGGAGTGGAGAAAGGGAGAGAATAACCAATACTGTATGTTGCACATAGGGTGGCACAATGCGGTGCCCAATTTTTGGAGGGCTGTGACTAGGGAATGTGTTTTTCCATTCTCGATAGATAGTTTAGGTTTCTCTTTTGCAAAACACACAACCAAAAAGATCATTTTTTAAAACATTGAATAATCCTTGTGGGGTGAGGGAACTCTCACCCTTGGCCCCTTTAAGGGGAAGTAGGGTTGCCCCGCCTGGGCCATAATTAGCTGCCTCCCAGTCTGAGGGGATGGGGCTTATGGGGTCAGGTGTTAGCATGGTGAAGACCTGGGCCTCATAAAAAGGGCTGAGAGAGCTCAGTTAGAGGATGGAACTACAAGAAGCAGGTTAGACTCCTGTAGGAGACCTTGAGGTAGGGTCTACAAGAATGAGGGTCATTAGCAAAGAGTGAAGCTGAATGTAGGTTAT
The DNA here is from genome assembly GCF_013100865.1 of Trachemys scripta elegans. Taxonomy (NCBI): domain Eukaryota; kingdom Metazoa; phylum Chordata; order Testudines; family Emydidae; genus Trachemys; species Trachemys scripta. The sequence continues at coordinate 29,521,658 of NC_048310.1, read as the reverse complement.
GTTGAACAAGTGGAACTATATTAAACACTGTGCTCTGCTCTGTCCATGTGGTTGCATTGCTTCCCTGGCCTTCCCTGGTGTCCTGTCAATTACAGCCCCTCGAGTTCCATCTATCATGATACAACTAAAAGAAGCTGTGAGAATCCCCTGGGTGGGGAGGCAGGGGGAACCTGCTAGAAAAAAGGGCCTCCAGGGAGAAAGCCCTGAGAGTCAGCCCTCTGTAACAAAGCAGAGAAAACTTAAACGTAGCCCCAAAGGGGCCGGGAACTAAGCTTTATTTGGACCTTTGTTACTGAACTTGAAAGGTGACCTCACTGGAGGAATGGGCCACAGAAACTGCAGATTGTTGCAGAACCAGAATGCCAGACAATGCAGGGTGGGGAGTGCTAGAGTTGAACCCCTGCTATACCATGTCCTGGCTGAAGGGGGCACTTTGGTGGTGAGTTTCCCTTGTAACAGGGATCCTATAAACCTAGACCAGTGGTTCTCAAATGTTTTGTATTGGTGACTCCTTTCGAACACCAAGCCCTTGAGTGCGTGCCCCCCCACCCACCCTTAGAAATTAAAAACTCATTTTTTATATTTAATAATATGTTAAATACTAAATTTAAACCCATGAATAAATGAATTTACCTTTTCTCATTGCTTTTAAATTAAGACTAAAACACATTTTTATTAAATTAAATATAAGCAGAAAAGTTATTTTTAAGTAGAATTTTTTTTAATACTTAACAGCAATTAATGATCTGAAGCAGCCAAAAACCAGTGAGATGGATGATGCTGTTGATTTGACACAAGAAGTTTTATTCTTGGTGTTGTTTTAGAAAGGGCACATCTGATGTCATTCTTCACATCAAGCCAGTTTCGAGATTTCATCTTTATTGTGAGAAGACTGGAGAATCCACTCTCGCATTCGTAGGTAGCGGGAAATGACAGAAGGACTCTGAGGACCATTTTAGACACCAGTGGGTATTCACTTGCAACTAAGCACCAGAACTGGTTTGGAGGCAGCTGTGTGAATTTTGCTTTCACTTCATCATCATTGATCATGTCAACAAACTGTTCCTGTGCGTGAATATCCTCAGTAGGTAACTGTTCAGTTGCTGGGGTCGAGACTCGTGGTTGGCAGCCATGCTCCTGGCCAGAGTTGGGGTCGGAGCTCACAGCCCCACACGGGGGTCAGGGCTCACAGCCACACGCCACTGTCAGGGTCGGTGCTCAGATCCCGGCGCAGGGGTCAGGCTCGGGACTTGTAACCCCCCACATAACCAGGTTGCAAACTCCCCCCCCGCCCGGTTTGAGAGCCAGTGACCTAAACAATATCCATGATTTTCATCCATCTGTACCTGACTGTGTCAGTATTAAATGGTATTACCAGGACCTAGAGCCAAAACCCGGGGCCAATCACAGTGAGTAAGAAAGGGATCTAGGGAAGGGACCAGGTATTTACAGTCAGAAATAAAAAGGTTTTAGGCTCATCTTACCCCACTGACAAGATGATGTTGCTTATGATTGATCATAAGTATTTGGGACACATCCTCAGCTAATGTAAAGTGGCATTATTCATTGAAGAAAAAAAACTATGCCAATTTATAGCAGCTGGCTCAGTCCTCTTTTTAATAACAAGAACAAGTACAATGTAAGGCGAGGCCTAGTGGGAGAACAGGACTCAGTGGCCTCCTGAATTGTTATCTCCTAGCAAATGCCATTTTTGCAGAAAAACAGTTGCTTTATGGCTGGAGTCCACCTCATTACCCGCAGAAGGTCACTTGTTAACAATTAAATATTAATCCAGTGTCTCTGACGCCCAAACCTCAGCAGGACTTGAAAGGAACCAGAATATCTACTGACCTGAAGTTGTTTGTACTTAACCATAAGCTTGGTTGGTTGGACGCACTCCTCTGAGAAGTTTGAAGATATCCACAGCTTTATATGCTTCTCATGCCACAATTACATGTCACCCCAGCTTTTCTCAATAGGATTCATCTAGTGAGGCATGCTGAAGCTCAACCTGAGCAAGGAAAATAAAGGAAGTAGAGAACAGGGATTAGTTTCAGGAAGCAGGTCCAGCTCCTTCATTCTTTTTCAGCATTAACAGGGTAGAGTAAGCCGGTATCCTCAGTCCAGTCTCAGGGTCCTCAATCCAGTATACAAAGGAGCCCCAGTTATGTTTTTAGACCATCATTCCTTGAGAATACGTAATAATACACAATACATACAAAAACCATTTTTTGTCAATCAAGTTTATATTTGGCCTCAATATTTACATAGTCCTAGGTGCTCCTGTCTCCTCATGGAGGTCATCTACCAAATGCTGTTTACCATCCCTGTTTCCGGGGCTTGTTTGGAGCAGTTTCTTTAAGCATTTTGTCCCCTGGAAATCTTAAGAGCTATGTGAAGAGCCAGAACCCAGAATTTGCAAAATATCAAAGTAGACTTGAGTCGAGCCAACTCAGCTAAGATCTTCAAACATACCTTTAACCTGGGCACTAGAAATTTTGCTGGCTTCTGGGTAACCATTGTCTTAACCATCCGCCCCACTCTGCGGAGCTCGATGACTCCTTCCCTTGAGTCTTCATGGGTGCCATGTCGGACCATTACCATACATTCCGTAAGGGTCTCTGGGTGGCAGAGCCAGCACTAGGCATAAGCAGACTAAGCAATTGTTTAGGGCCGCAAGCAGTTCAAAGGGGGGGGGAGGGCTATTCACTTTTTATTATGTGTTGTGGGTAGGGGGGGAAGCAACAAATATTCCTGCTTAGGGCCCCAGTGGGCTAGCACCACCTCTGCTGGGTGGGTAGGGCCAGCTTGACTGCCTCCTTCACACAGGGCACCAGAAGCAAACACTGAGGGTACGTCTATACCCAGCCGCTAGTTCGGCGGCTGGCAATCGAACTTCTGGGTTCGACTTATCGCGTCTTGTCTGGACGCGATAAGTCGAACCCGGAAGTGCTCGCCGTCGACTGCGGTACTCCAGCTAGACGAGAGGAGTACCGCGGAGTCGACGGGGGAGCCGCGGAGTCGACGGGGGAGCCTGCCTGCCGCGTGTGGACCGAGGTAAGTTCGAACTAAGGTACTTCGAACTTCAGCTACGTTATTCACGTAGCTGAAGTTGCGTACCTTAGTTCGATTTGGGGGTTTAGTGTAGACCAAGCCTGAGAAACCTGAAATTAGAGACCACTTTTAAAAATTTGTTCCAAGTCAGAAAGCAAGGCAGTAGCAAAGTCAGGAATAGAGCTCAGCTTTCCTGATGCCTAGTCCCTAGCTATAACCACTAGACATGCTGCCTACCTACAAAATCCATATTCTTAAAATGGCCAGATATGCACATTATATTTTGTGTACCTTCAAAAATAAATAGAGTTATGAGCATCATTTTTTAGTGACCAGCATTTTTCATTGACTGAAGAGGAAAAAATGGGCTGGTGAAAAAGACAAAGATATGTCCAGAGTATTAAAGTATTAAGCAATAAAACATTTTAAAATAGAGGAACACCATTAATAATGTGGAGATAAAGTGACGCAGTGTGGAGGCACAACGTGCATAATAAATGGAGAGTGTATATTGATATATTTATGTCATGAGTAGGAGATAAATAAGGTGAAAGAAACAGCCCTGGCAGTCATTCATTAAAGACATATGACATGTATTAGATCTTCAAGAGTCAACAGACTTTCCAGGTTAAGGCCTCATAAAGGATATTAACATATATGCCAAACAAGAATGTGAAATTAATCTGAGTTGACTGCAAGGAGCTTTTCCCAAAAAGCTGAATTGTGGGGATCCATCCCAGACAGCCATGGGAAAACATGGTGGTGGTACCCATCTGTTGACCCATTCAGCTCACCTTGCAGTACCATGCTGAGTCTATCACCTTATTAATTCAGGCAGATGTGACATCAACTCTTACTGCTCTGGTCCAGTCCTGCTCTGCTGCAGTTAAATCAAATCAGTGCAAAGGACCAGCAGGGAGCCTGGAAGGAGGCAATAACTGACAATGGGCAAATTTTCCTCTGAACTGTTTCTATGAACTGGGGCTGAAAACAGAAGGGAGTAAGTCTCTGGATAAGAGGGACAGAGTCGGTATGTGCTTTATCTTGCAAGTATTACTGATATACAGTTCAAATCAGTAATTATGACTTAATACATATAATGCTTTTCCATTGGCATCCCCTGAAGTATTTTATAAAGAATTAATTAAGCCTTGCACAATTAATTGAGCTTCACTTTTATAGATGGATAAGCTCAGGCACAAAGAGATTTAGTGCCCAAGTCAGTGGGAAAGATCAGAATATAAACTAAAGTCAATGGGGCCAGGATTTCACCCCAAGAGTTTCCTTGTCTAACCACCAGACCACAATGCCTTCCTGACTCTACCCCAGGCTAGCCAATGTGCAGTTCTCCGAAGAGTGCACACATCTGAGTTATCCACTTAGATATTTGTTTAACTTTAACTTAAAGAACATTTAGGGTATGTCTACACACCTGCTGGGAGAGAGTCTCGCAGCCCTGGTCAACAGACTTGTGCTAGCAAGGCTTGAGCTAGCATGCTAAGAATAGCCGGAGAGCCCTTGCTTTGATGTTCAGGCTCAGGCTCTGAAGCCCTCTCTCCTCCCTGGTCTTCAGAGACTGAATTCCAGCCCAAGCTGGAACAGTCACATTGCTATTTTTAGCATGCTAGCACAAGTCTGTCAAACTAGGCTGCAAGACCTGAGGACCCTAAAACTTGGGTCAACCTAGCTAGATTGCTCATGGGTGTAAAAAATTCACCCCATCCCCATCCCCCGAGAGATGTAGTTAAGTCAAGTGTAGACAGGAAGAATTCCTCTTACTGCCTCTTGAAGAGGTGGATTTACTATAGCGATGGAAGTAAGTGTTGCTGTAGTAAGTGTCTGCGCTTCAGCGACGCAGTTGCAGCGCTGCAGCTGCACCACTTTGGTGTTTCTAGTGAGAAGTACCCTTACTCTCAGCAGCTGAATAGACATACCCTGAAGGACCAGGGTCTTAATCCTCTAAGCGACTTAAAGAGTTCTTAAAATAAGCAAAAATGCCCTCAGACTTGCTTGCCAGGAAAGAAGATAGCTAATGGGCTTTAGTATGATGGAGACACCACCATAGTTAAGGTTGAGCTATGTTTTGCACTTACCTGAGAATATATTAAGAGGTGAGCATTCTAAAAGTCTTGATTATATTGTAAGACAGTGAGGAAAGGTGACTCCTCCTTCTCAAATGCCTTGTTGGGAGCTTCACCTTAATTAGACTAAGCCAATATTAATTCAAGTTGTATACACCAAAAATATGTGCTGGAAAATAAACAGTGAAGCTTCTGAGGTTCTGGGCGTTGCCGAGACATAGAATTTACAGTGCTTGTCGTTAAGATTCCATGTTAGTGTTGTCTTGATATCCTTGTGTGATTTATATTGAATTGTATGGAGACCCTTTGCCCTCAGCAGTGTGTGTGTGTGTGCTTCCAAGGGCAGAAAATAGCTTTAAGAATATGCATTACCTGTCACTGTATTGCATCATTGTAAAGTAGTTGGATATTCTTTTTTTGGATTTTAGATTGCTATTTATTATGTAGCTAGTGTGCCAAGGGTACAGTTTTCAAAAGCGTCGAAATTACCACTTTCAAAAATGATGTAGGCCCATAGGAGCCCCCAACTCTCACAGAAAGTCAATATGATGTAGGTTCCTAATTCATTTACCCCAAATGCCTCCCAAAGGCATGAGTCAGATAACCTAATGGGAAAATATATAACTGAATATGTCCTCACCTTTCTGAACACATAATAAATATAGACTAGAATAAGTGGAATTTTTAAAAGGCTTAGATTTAGGGTGGAATTCTGAACGTGAAATTCAGAACTGCCTTTTACAAAGATGAGTGGGGTCTGGATTTTGTTAAGTCACAATTGCTCTTGGATTTTGATCCGCGAATAAATGAGCAGGAATAAACTTTTATTTTAGTTGCAAGACAGGTTAGGTAGCTTTTATATCTTTGAAGAACATTCAAAGGGACACTGTGGCAGACCCAGAAATACCATAGGCCTCAGGTTTCCAAAGGCCATCACATTACTTGATTCATAAGGTCAAACTTTACAACCCAGTTATTACTATAGATAATAATTCTTTCTGAGACATTTTATCTTTCCTATATTTGAATTTGAAAACTTCCTTTGATGGTTTAATGCTTAAAAAAAAAAGATTAAATTACATATGGTCTATTACAATCATACAAAATAAAGATATTGTTAAATGGAGTCAGAAATCACAGATCACTACAAGTATTTTATATCTGCTACTTTTCAGTTCACAGCTGAAAGACTATGCTAGGCTTTGAAATACTAAACAGAACACAGCCATTGTTTCCCCTAAATAAAACTCTGTCACTGAAAAATGCATCTAACTGTGGAATTAAACGAGATTATTTTCCTCCCATTTGCAACATTAGCTCAAATGGAGTTACTCTGGATTTACACCAATGTACAGGCTTGATCCTAGCCACACTGAGGTTAAGGAGTCTTTCCAATGATTTCAATGGCCTTTGGATCAGGCTGTGAGAGGGGAGAATGAGTGTGAACAGAAAATATACTTCAAATAAGATCTTGAAGACCACTGTCTTCTGCTCAGCATGGACATTAGAGGCCCCAAGGCATGTATTTGTAGGACTAGGCACTTAGCTCTTACCTCACCTTACATTTGTTGTACATTGATATAATTCCATTGATCTCAATATAGTTATTCCTGATTTAAACCACTATACATGAGAATGATGCTCTAGACTAGGAACTTGTCCCAGTGCCCTTGATCAAAAATTCCCTTCTCCAACACTTTTACATTCATTGGCCAGTGTGTGGTTGGTTGCTGCCCATGAGGGGCTGCATTCAGCCGTGCTAGATGTAAAGTTGCAAATCATGGTGGAATCTGTTAGAATTAAAAAGCTTTATTTTTATTTATTTTGTTTTAAATTTATATACTGTCTGTCACAGACACACTATCTGCACAACAATGCCAAATTTTAAAACAGAAATAATCCAAATGCATATGATGTTGATAATATTATTGTTATTTACACTTAAACGACAGCTATTAGGTTTGTGAAACAAATAATCTAAAATACTGAAGCATACTGAGAACTAACTAAATGGCAAAGAGACAAAGTAGATCATTAACCACAAAAAGAAGGGCATTCTCAGCACTGTGAAAGTCAGATTTGTTTTCTGTCCTAAAATCAGGTGTTCAGGACTGCCTCCAAAATCACAGGACAGTAGGGTGCCGTCTCTCTCTGCTGCAAATATGAACATGATAGGGGTAAAAAACCAAATTGAAATCCTCGAGCACTGCAATTTCCCTTGGTAAAGAAGTCTGATGCAAAGTCAGAATGAAAGTAGCCAGGAAGGTTGTACTGAGGGAAGCTGGTGCTAGTGCATTCAGAACTTTGCTGAGCTAAAGGAAATTGGAGACTGGTAGTAGAATTAGCCAATGTGGGTAGACGGAGTGAGTATTTTCTCAGAAAGGAGGCAATAGAAGTTTGAGCGAGGCTGGTAAAGATGAAGTTGAAATGTGGTGGATGTAAAGGTCAACGTGCAAATAGTCAATGACATGAGTCAGGGCTACTAGAATAAGCCAGCAATGCCTTTTTACCTTTTGTTCCTTGAATCCAGTGGGATTTAGAACCGCCTCAGATCTCAACAACCTTTTGGTGCCAGCCTTTGATCATACACACCCAGTGGGCTCTAGCATTTGTTGGAGGATAATGTGAAAGAGAAAGGAAGGCAGTTTGTTACTGGGAGTGCACACTGGCGGGTGATAATATTTAGAGGCGAGTACAATACCATGACATTGTCTTCCCAAACAGGGAAGTGAAAAAGAACTGAGTCTTTAATTACTATCTAGTTGCTGAGTGAAAACAAGCCGTAACTGCAGTGTCTACTGTTTGACTATGGCCTTGCATGCCACTTATACCTCCCTTAAGTAAATCTCAGTGGTAGGCAGACTCCAAACTTCTGATTATCATTTCCACGCTTCCATTACATATGTTTAGTAGAGGTCTTGTGTTTTATTTCTCTTTCCCATTAGAGTTTGTGTCTTTGTTTATGTGTGTATTTATTTGTGTTTTCCTCAGACTGCTTTGAATGTCATTGGGAAGTTAAAGAAGACATATAGCATCTTCTATAGAAATGCAGTAAAAGATAATATAGCATATTTCTTTCATGGCTGCGTGTATTAATTCTTGCTTACATAAGAAAATACACAAAACAAATTGTAAACAAGGAAGAATTTGGAATCAGATTATGCATGAATAATGATACACAGTCTCATCTCAGATGTAAACAGAAAAAAAATCTAGTTTTACTGCCCATGGTTTTAAGAAACATTTTTCTTTTTCAAGGGAAATTACTCCAAATGTAATAAAAACATGCTTTTCAAAATAAATGGATTAATTTACCTTTTGGCGCATGAAAAATAAATAATAGTAAATAACACACTTAGCGCTAAGAGGAAGATAGATATTTCATACAGAGATGTCTTGGGGATGTAGACCTTGGCTTTATGATACCCATGTCTATTTCCTTTGTCTGCTTCAATACTTGCAACCCTTCCCCACTTACTGTTGCTCACTCAAAACTCATTGAATTTTTTGGAAAGCCCTCATTGATTTCAGTGGGGCTTTGGAACAGGATCTGTGATTGTGATTCTGCTCCCACTGAAGTCAACAGCTAAATTTCCCCTTATTTTTCAATGAGAATTTGATTGTGTTCTATGCTCTGGATGAAAAATAAGGCTACAAATGTTGCACTCCGACTAACCCATAGCTTCAGTAATTTTCTGACTAAGTCATTTCAGGCCTGGCTAGGAGATCCGATTATGAATGTGACAAACCAGGAGAGCACAGGACCCAGAGACTGTAACAAGAGGCATAATTCCAGTAAGGATTTTTTTAAAAACACTAGTTTTATTTATAGTTCTCCTCCTCAACTGTTCAGTACGATATAGGGACAGCAACTTCAGAACTTTGTCTAGGCTAAAACAAGCACAGTATCTGTGGATTGAATTTAGAATTGAATGTGTGTGTGTGTGTGTGTGTATATATATACATGGACAAAAGATTATTTCGTTAATGGGATTACTCAGATGAGTAAAGTTACGGACATGTTTGGAGGTTTGCACTCTTAATTTGCCACCCTGATTTGGCTGTACCCACAATCCTAATAAAGTTTAATGAACATTAAATGTTTATAGGCAGTCAAATAGGGTTACACGTTCCCAGTGGTCATTACCACCTTCCAGAATAGGAGTGTGATTAGGGCAATCAGGATGGTAAGGCGCAACATTATGCAATATACTGTCCATTATTTTCTTTTACTCCCACTGAAAATGCTTAAAAATGCAAAAATAACATTGTTTCTAGCACCGTATAAAACAAGGTCATACAGCGTGCATGTTATGTAAAACCATCTAGATTAATGCCCAACTGTAATTTCGTTGTGATTTCATATTTAGGCTCCAAACAGAGGAAGCAGGTCTGCTGTAGATAGGTACATCCATGCTACTAGAATCTGAGTGCTAAGCAACTTTTCTGCTCTCCTTTAAATCATTCACCAAAACCGCCTCCTTTAGCGTCTTCCTAGTGCCAACTGACTCACTTGGCTACTCCAAATAAAATTATAAAATAACCATTTTTAAATGGCCATAAACAAAGCAGAGCTGACACTACAAAATCAGGTAACCCCTTGCTTCTGTTATCCTCCTCTAACCCTTGTCATGTGTGTCATGCAGCTACTCCTATCTGTCGTGTTTACTCATGGGAGTAAGGCTTCTAGATGGGAGCCCACAGGACCCAACCCAGCAAAGGCAAGCAAGAGACTAGTCCTATGAATAAAGTTACTCATATGCTTAACTCTCTGCGGGATCAGGTGTGGTAAACTCTGTACAAGAGGATCCAGGTTCTCTTTTTATTAGTCCGTAAAGTGCCCTTTACACCTATAGCATGATACAAATAACTAAAAACACCCTCACGCAATTTGGGATTAAGCAGGCCTTTTTAATAGGCCTAATATTAATAAATAAAAATAAATCTTGATTCTAATGAGCTCCATTTCCTGCTTTGTCAGTATTTTTAAGCTGCATTGCAATTGCAGGACTGTCTCCCGTGCCTGGAGAACGAGGATTACATGTGGCATCTTAGAGACTAGCAAAGTTATTTGAGCATAAGGTCAGTGGGCTACGAAAGCTTATGCTCAAATAAATGTTAGTCTCTAAGGTGCCACACGTACTCCTCATTTTTTTTTTGCTGATACAGACTTAACACGGCTGCCACTCTGAAACCTGTCCCCTGCCTGGCTGTTTTTCAGGGGGGCCCTGATCAACCCAGTGGAATTTTCCATTCAGTTAGGTGCTTCAGTCAGCTCAGCATGTCATCTTTGATTATGCTTCTCCCCATCTGCTTCTCTGCCTCTTCACATAGTTGGGCTACTGCAATTCTGAGAGCCTTCTGCTCTGCAGAACCCTCCTATGTGGAATAGCCTTCCTGTGTGGATCTGCCTTATCAACTCTCCACCTTCAGAAGGACACAGAAGTACAAGTCTGGTATCCAGGAGTTCCAGAGCTCTAATTCCAGCTCTGACACAGACTCCCACCTTAACCAAGTCATTTAACCTTTCTGCCTCAGTTTTCCCATCTGGAAAAAGTTTAAATAATATATTATAACCGAATAGTCTACCTCCTTACAGGGGTGTTGTGCAAATTAGTAAAATAATATTTGTACAGCATTTTGAAGATGAAAAGCATTGCATAAGTGCTAATTATTGCCTACATTTATTTTCATGCCTCAATTGAAATACCTTTTCTTTTCCTCTTTGCCTATACTACTTAATTTCTCTTTCACTCTGCTATTAACTCTCTAACTGTATTATTTAACTCTGTAAAGATCCCGGGATACAATTTCTATGAAAGCTGCTATGCAAATTATATTATACAACATTGTTATTGGATACCTCTGTTCAATGTTCTCTCATCTGCTGGCATAATGACAGCTTCTCTCCTATCCTATGTGCAGGCTTATTCATTCAGGGGTGGAAGTATAGTTTGATTGTTAAGGCGTTTGCTGAGAACTCCGAAGGTCTGTGTCCTGTTCCTGGCTCTGTTACCAACTTTCTGTTTGATAATGGGCAAATCATTTAACCTCTCTGTGAATCTGTTCCCCATCTGTAAAATCTTAAATGGTTTAATTAAATTTTTATTGTCTTTCAGAATGGTTCCTCTGTCCCAATTGGGGATGATCTATCTTTAATGATGCTACTTTATTTCTAAAATACGCTTTCTTCCACCAAAGCATGTGGGTGCTTTACAGCACAATAAACTCCATTGCTAAAAATGCACGACAACATTTTTCTAAAAACCAACTCACTTCCTCTCTTTTAAATTAACGATTAAAGTCAATACTGGCTTCATTAAAGTCAATGGGTGGTTTGCCATTGACTTCAATAAAGGCAGGATTTCATCCCAGGATTCCTATTCTGATTTGCTCTCTCTTTTCAGTATTGGGAGGACACAAGCCGTCTCCTATTGTTGACTTCTATTCAGCAGCAAGACCTAGTCTTCCTAGGGCTCAGGACATGTTAGCCCCCATTTATCTACTTGCCAGTATTATGCAAGCATTCCTTCAAGCACAAGTATTATGCAGTTGTCTCATCAGCTTAATTTATGATACTGTGCCCCTTAGAAATTACTTAGTAAGGAGACCACATATGAAAAGCATGGATATTCAGCTAGATCTTTTGGGGATGCCTCATTTCAAATACTATGGTGATAATGAAACCCACACACCATCTGGGTGTGGAGTTCTGTCCCATTTAGTGACACCGAGACCACTTAGGGTACGTCCAGACTACCTGCCGGATCAGCGGGTAGCAATCGATCTATCGGGGATCGATGTATCCCGTCTCATCTAGACGTGATATGTCTATCCCCGAACGCGCTCCCGTTGACTCCGGAACTCCACCAGGGTGAGCGGCGGAAGTGGAGTCAACGGGGGAGCTGCGGCCATCGATCCCACGCCGTGAGAACGGGAGGTAAGTCGATCTAAGATACTTCGACTTCAGCTACGCTATTCCCGTAGCTGAAGTTGCGTATCTTACATCTACACCCCCCCCCCCAGTGTAGACCAGCCCTTAGAGAGAGAGAGAGAGAAAATGAGTCTGCTCTACAGCCTTAGCTAACAGCCAGTTGGCTTTTAGCTCATGCAATAGAGGCTCATGCACTAAGTTCCAGAGGCCTCAGGTTTGATCCCAGCCGACGACGACCAGGGTCAGTTGGCGTTACAATAACACACCATTTCTAACAATTCTATAAATGTGCTGTAAAAACAGATATTCTACAGCTAGCATTTGTTCCGAAGGCATATGCATGTTCACTTACTCTTTCAGGGACCAATAGATGTCATGTATAGGCATCTCCACATCCTGCTCTCCAGACATGTGCACATACACATTAAGTTAGTGTCCAAAACTCACCCTGTGGAGTGGGACGGGGGAATTCCTTTACTCTCAGTTTTCAGAATAATCAAATGTAAAGTGGAGCCCAAGCTTCCCCTTGAGAGTGCTCTTTTTGCAGATTTTCTCCAGAGGATCCACTGTGTCACCCTGTTCCTTCCTTTCCCAGGTGGAACGTGCAAACTCTTTTCCGTGTGGTCAGGAGCTAATGAGCCTTCCTCTTCTGACTGCTGACATGAATCAGCAGTATCATTTTTCATGGTCATAGCACCTGACATCCTTTCACATGAGTATTCTTATTGGATCTAAATGAATACTACAAAAAAAATTTCCACCAATATTCATTCAAATTTAGAACATTATTTGCTTAATCTGTTTTTGTTCTTTTGTTGTTCACATCCTACAAATATGTCAGCAAATTTTCTACCACAGCAAACATCAAACAAACATTATAGAATATCTTCAAGGAACAAAGTTTGGATTTGTAATTTCAAGTATTCACCCAAGAAGCCTGATTCAAAGAGAGCTACAGAGCCAATCAGGGAATAGAAATCTACCGTGTTACCTCTGAGATCAATCAAAACAGCTCCACAAACTGCTTTTGACCAAGTTAACATAACAAACGGGTTTAAAAAAAAATCATGATCCCTTCAGGGTGAGTTTGAAAACAGAAAACTAGGTGACTTGCTTATGAATTATTTGCCAAGTTCCAATTCTTGTCTTGATGAATGGCAATTAATTAGTGATCACAAAGGTTTCAGAGATAGGATTACATTTGGATAGGAACTTGAATGTTTGGATTCTTATCCCATTTTACAGATGGGTGAGTTGAGGCCCAGGGAGAGAGTGCCACACTGTGGCAAAGCCAGGAAGGGAATTCAAGACTTCTTACCTTCCATCCCTACTCTTGTACCTAGACATGATAGAACACTCTTAAACCACCATTCCGATCTTGAGATAGTTTTCTCTTTGCTGAAAGCAGCACTGAATTCCTTTAAGAAACCTGTATTCTTGATATCCAGTGCCAATCTGCAGACCAAAGAGCTTTGGAGAATTGTGGATAAGCATCTGAAAATATGCATGCCTATTCAATTCAGCCCTATGACATCTTTGAGGTTTGCATATCAGTAGTATTTAGCTGCCTAAAGACTTGCCTTTCAAACTGAATGTTTTCAGGGTTGAGCTGCAAAGGATTAAAATAACTCATGAAGGGTCAGTATTACTGGACTTGTTTCCCCTTCACAGCATGTGATGATTCGGCATTCACAAGATAGTACTGTGAAGTCATCAATGAGAAAGGCCCGTTTCCTTCTACAGTCCTTTTGAAGTCAAGATAGATTGAAACCTGCCAAATCTTTAGCCCAAACTTGCAAGCCAAAGTTTCTTGTTATAAGAAAACACACAGAGAAATAAACAGTAAAAACTCATAGAGAAATAAACAGTAGAAAAAACACTCTGTCAGGCAGAACCCCCTATTGAGCTTGTCTTCTCTTCTAGGTTTGTTGGTTATTAACATTCCAGAAAAGTCAGTCTAGAAATAAAAAAGACTTGGTAATAAGATCTCGGCACCACAGAGTCAAGCATCCACATACTAACTAATGCAAAGACTATTAGCAGAAACACACGGGCTAGGGCTTGGATTTTCAAAGTAGCCTAAGGGTATTAAACGCTCATTGAATTCCCTTAGGCTTCTTCCAAAGTCGCATCCTAAGTGCTTTCAGCACTACATTCACATGCCATGTAAATAGAGTAGGCCCAATAACAACCTCTCCCTCCTCCCCCCGTTTTGTATTAGACTGAGATCTAACAATTAAAGAAACAAGTGAATATGCAGACATTTATATTTTATTATGTATAAAATCCACTCATCTGCTGGTCTGAGGGCATGCAAAATAATAATTAATACTAATACCCAGCGTTTTTTGACAATGACAAATTGAAATGGACTCTGATCCTAGGCTAAACTCAACCCAAATCTCCAGTCTTCCTATGCAAAAGCCTAAGAGAATACATGTCATTTCCACTGTGACATAAAGGTGGACAGATTCTGACTCTGGAATTTCCTTCCATCAGAGCCTAAGACCTTCTTCAAATATCATCCAGCTTTCATCCTATCAAACCAATCGCAAAAGCAATAGAGTAATAGGTAGTTGTTCTGTGTCGATTCAGAACTATTCAGTCAGATTTTTCAATCAGAATGATCACTTTTAATAGATGGCCCCTAAGTATTTTGAGTGAATTCATTAACTATGTCCAGAGCAATACATCATCTGCATGGTATGGAGCCCAGCCCAGCTCTGCGGCGCTTCTGCCTAAAAGGGGTGATGGTAGTAGGTTCAAGCCAGCAGAGAAACATAGTGGATCCATTGTCACATCTCTTCCACTCTTATGGAAAATAGGAGTCACAGAAAATACTGTAGGCTCCGGTCTGCATTTTGGTCTGCGTTCATTTAAATGTCTCAAAACCATAAGTGCTAAGAGGGATATCCTGAAGCGCCACTTCATGTCTCCTCTGGCTCCCTTCTTTACTAAGATCTTTCATTAGTCTCCACTTGGTGTCACCTTGGCATCATCCATGACCCTGACCTCTTCTTCTACATCTCCTAGGTCTGCAAATCTACCTATCATCCCCTTCACCACAGAAACAGACTTGACCCAAAGCCTTCAAACTGAGCACTCCCAAACTCTGGAAATGTTTGAAATCCAAACCCAGAACTGCATCTAAATCTTACAAATATCCTTTATCTTCATAATGGGTAAAACAAAAACCACATGGATTATATTTTGACCCCATGGAAGTCAGTGGCAAAACTCCCATTAGTTTCAACAAGGCCGGGATTTCGCCCAGTATTTGAAATCCTTCAATTCTTTAGCGAGTTTGAAAAGCAGATCCAGATGTGAATCCTAATTTGATGGTTTATGTCCCTCTCTAACTCTAACAAAGTCTTTTCCTTCAATCTGTATTCTGCGTAACTCATTCTCTTTAAATTCCTATTCCAGATTAATGTGATTTCTCTAAATCAATCTGCAAATTTAGGTGAGTTTCATACATCTGTCCAAGCACACTTTGATGTTCTGCAGTGCTAGTTCCTTAATCTTTGATAGAATAAAATAATTATGCTGAGACTTTAAAAAAAACTGCCACAAAAGATGGAATTATTTTTATTGCATTTCATTTTCAGTCGTCTTTTTAAAGATCTGTCATTTATACAATGAGAAGAAAACTTTCTAAATTGAATCTAATGTATGAATTCCTTCTTTTTGGCATAATGTCACATTGTAAGTTAAAATGATGACTGAAAAGATCAAATATCTAAGAAAAGAAGAGGGGCTTTAAGCAGTATGGGTCTTGTTAAAAATTCTTGCAACCTGCCTGTACACAGCAGACATTATGGATTTTTTAGGGGGGGTGGGGAATCCTTCAGGTTAGGAACTAACTATAACTCACAATATGGATGTGTGGAGAGAGCTCTGAGTATCTTTGTCTGACAAGGATAGGTGGGCGAAACATCTATTTTTCACTCGTGTGATTGCTAGAATGAAACTTGGTTTGTCACCAAACCAAGCCCTAACAATAATCTTTATGAGAAGAGAGCATAAAACATGGGTTCTTCCTACCCACCCATGTGCAATCAAATACTAAGAAAACAATGAGGCAGCTGGCACTGCATGTGTGGTGTAAGGTTGCAGCCGTGAGATGCACAGCCCCAATCCCCTCCCTATGTTTCCCTACAACAAAACAAACCTATGTTGTTGATTTTGGGTAACATTTTCAAAAGTGCCTATGTGACTTAGGAGCCTAAATCCCATTGACTTTCAATGGAACTTAGGTGCATTGGAAGGTTTTACCCTGTATCTTTTAATCACAAGAACTATGTGATACAAAGCAAACAAACTAAGCTGAAGCAAATGAAGTAGAATTAATAGCATTATGCTCGCAACATGCCCATTGCCTGGGGGGAAAATGCTGGTGGCTGATCTGATAATGCTACAGTCTCATCCTCATACCCATGCAAAATGCATCCATATGTTCCATCTCGAGATTCATGGTGACACAAGTATTTGGTGCAGGGGGAAAGGGACAGGAACGATGGAACCTCTGTTGTTTAAGGTTTATGTGGGGGAAATGTTTAGTCTGGACAAGAGGAGACAGACAAAGGACATGACAACAGTCCTCAAGTATGTAAAAGGTTGTTATAAAGAAGAGGGTGATGAATTGTTCTCCTTAACCACTGAGGATAGGACAAGAAGCAATGGGCTTAAATTGCAGCAAGGGAGGTTTAGAAAAACTTCCTGTGAGGATAGTTAAGCACCGGAACAAATTATCTAGGGAGGTTGTGGAGTCTCCATCACTGTAGGTTTTTAAGAACAAGTTAGACAAACGTGTCAGGAATGGTCTAGATGATACTTATTCCTCCTGCCATGAGTGCAGGGGACTGAGCTAGATGACCTCTCGAGGCTCCTTACGGTCCTGCATTTCGGATTCTATGCCTTACCTAATGCTATTGCTGCAGTCGGTCCTGTTGCCCTTTATGCCACTTCTGAATATCCCATCTCCCTGCATTTCTCCAGTTCTCTCTCTATCTCTTGCTTATGGGAAGCTGTCTATTTACTCCCTTACCTTAATCTATTTTTCTTCTGCCATTTAAATGCAGAACTTTTTATATCAGTATGGAATTTGCAAGAAAGATCTACAGTAGAAAAAAAGAAAATAAACACATATGCTCCTTTTCCCATCTGCAAGCCCCGGGATAGTTAATGTGATTCACTAAGGAACACTGTTGTAAGAAGTTCCAAAATGTCATTGTGGTTCTCATTCCAGCGACCTCAATCTAGATTTTATATTCCTCCACTCTGCGGAGACCACTCCGGAATTGGCTTACAAACCCTGGTAAACAGACTGTAGATCCGTATAAACAAGAAAGCAGTCCCCCATTACACTAGTTAAAATAAATGTTGAATGGATTAATGCTTTTATTTTGGTTACAATGTCTACATCAAACAACAGCTATTTTGCTGCTGATGTATCATGCTACAGTGTACTCAAAATTAGAAACAAAAATGCAGCTATTAATGAGCACAGTTAGAAAAAGGAAAGGAATCATATTATTGTCTATTTGAATCATATTTTGGTGACTGTTTTTCTTCCCCAAGATGCATAAAATAAGCTCTCCTTCCAGATTTTCTTAATAGCAACAAACACAGGTAATTACAACTGAATACAAATATGATCACGTTTGAGTGATCTCTCCCTCTCTCTCTCTCTCTCTCTGAGCTGTCCCTCCTTTCCTTAGTATCCTGTGATGTTACTTTAAAGGTACGTCTACCTTGCACAAATCCTATGGCAGTATGTAGAGTACAGACGCTGAATGCCCCTCTAGGAGGGGTATAAATAGCAGTGGATTCAAGTTGGACTCTCAAAAACGGAGGCACCTAAAACAAAGGCCTCTTGGGAACATTTTGGCAAAAGCAGCCAATCCCATCTGGATTCATAACTGATATTAATGAAGAATACAATGATTCTGTAGCTCATTGTTCTCTGCTGAGTATTCAGTGGCTTGAAGTCCCCAGCAGAACTGGGACACAATGCAGTGGACAAGCCTAAACCCATATAACATGTACATCTGAAGATTCATCTGTGCAGAACTTCAGGTCACTAGTGAAACATGAAAGGTGAGTATAAACAAAAGATGCTGCAGCACCTGGCCTATTGATAAGTAAAGGATATGATATTTCTGACACATATTTGAAACACAAGAAGAAAGGGGTGTCTTTGCTTACTACTTACAGTAAACGTTTTTTAGAAAGAAACGGAACCAGGCCATCTGGATGCTTTCCAGCTTTTTCTTTGGCTGTACACTGGACTGGGGACAATTGAAAGCCAATCTCCAGATGAAGCTTTAATATTTAGTTTTCATTCCAATGTAATCAACCTAGGCACTTATCACCATGTGTCTTGTAAAATTAGTGCCCACATTTTCATGTGTGTCTGACCTCAGGACTGAGGCCATAGGCTAAAATTTTCAAACTTGGGTGTCAAAATTTGAGCATCTACATGAATATTTAGGCAACTCTGTGACTTCACTGAGAGTTGAGGATATTCCAGAATCTCTGAAAATCAAGTCACCTAACTAGGTGTCTAAATATTGATTTTAAATATATAACCCATCTTTAAACACCGAAGTTCGGAAAAGTTGATTATTATATGTTGCTAATGGTGAGGGCAAACCCTTTCTATATCTCAAACTAGTGTGTGTGTTTCATACTAAATGTTCTAGAGTGAAGTGTTTAATATTCAGTGTTTCTCACATTTTCTTCTTCCCTCCACATGATGGGATTGTCTAGTGGTTGTACACTGAATTGTAGTTTTGCAGATTTTTATTCAGAGCTGCAGTCAATCATGTTAACCCTGAATGCCATTCCAAACATCTCCATCTCACTCTTGGTCCCAGTCATTCACTCTTGGAGAGTTCCAGAGACAGAGCACTCAGCAGCAAAGGGTGAAAGCATGTCTTGTATCACTGAATTATCTACCTGGACGATTTAAAAAAAAAACCCACTGACAGCCTCCAAAGTCTTATTAGGATAAAAAGGATGGCAAGAGCTAATAATACTAGACACTTATGGACTTGATATACAACGTCAGGTAGAATATGGTGAACAGGTCTATAAACACAGTAAGCTTAAAACTGTATTGCTTTAGTAATTAAGTATTAGTAGTATGGAGACCATGATAAGATGATATTGGCTTGTATTTTCTCAGACCACAGAATCCATAGTATAGAGCCATTATGATGATAACAAAGATGTAATCTACACAACCTACATTAGAGAGTCTTATAAAACAAAAGTTACTGCAATTTATAAATGTCAATCATTTTAAATTTAATTTAAAAAAATATCTAAAGCACTACTTGACTGTGAGATCTAAGGGTGTATTCATCCCTGAACAGAAGGCCAACACAGCCCAATTTCAGACCCATATTAAGGGGCAATCCTGCCCTACTTCTTCAGGTGTGGAAGACCCTCATTGTTTCCATTGTGCTAGGAGTCGGGGCATGCTTTCAGGAGGCTGCATAGGGAATTCTTACTGCTGTTGCAGAGACTCATTCTGTGGATGATTCTTGCATGATAGCATTCAGGAGGGATTAGCTGGAGGTGGGTTTTCTGGTCCTTGCCCTGTAGAAGGAGGAATGCTAGGGATGTGAAGGCTGGAGTAGCCCTGTTGCTCCATCGGCGATTCTTCCCCCTTTTGAAAATCCCCATTGTCCAGCTAATGTTGGTTTCAGGAAATGGATTTTCCCCTTCTGATCTTAGTTACTGGCGTGTAAGTCCACCATGAATCTCCTGAAGTCAAAGAGGCAATTTAGGATTCACACCAGTGTGACTTAGAAAATAATTTGTCATTTGGTTGTTGTTGCCAGGGACGAGTTTTGCTGGCAGTGGCAACTTACAATATGCCATTTTAAAATCTTTTTCTGTTTTTATTTTTTAAAAGTGACAGACAAATGAGAGGCAGCATGGTCTAGTAGACAGGCCTTCAGCCTGGGAGTTAGAAGACCTGGGCTACAATCCCACCTCTGCCACTGTAGGCAAATCACTTACCTGTCTGTTTCTACTCTCTCTCTTTTCTGTCCTGTTTATTTCGATTGTAAGCTGTTTGGGGCAGAGACCTGCAGAACCCAGCACAGTGAGGGAAGCCTCTGGCCACTACTGTAATAAAAATAAATATCAATAACTGGGACTTAGTGAGAGTACAATTCCTTTGCCTTCGGTGCAGATCTACCTGCTTACACTGAGTGCAATTTTTTGGACCCAGAAACTACAAGGGACATTTTGACTGAACCTTAGTTCTATTGGCCACTGCTATAATAATTCCATAAAAAATTAGAATTTGCCATGGAGTCACCTAGCTGGCTAAAAGTTGAGGAATTTCTAAATGAAACTGCCAGACCCTAGTATTTAGCAGCACAAATCTTTTGGATTCTTTTACTTGTCCTCCTTTTTAAAAATAACCCTGATTATTAACAGAAGTCTATCACGTTCTGAAAAGTATGTGCAGACAGAAAGCAGTTAGCAAAATGGAATTATGTGCAAAGAGGCTTTAATCCTTGCAGCCCTTATATGAGAACATCTGCTTGAATTACAGGCCATACCTAAACTGTTTGAGTGCTTGTTTTTGTCACAAGACCTCCCCGCTCCCACCACTTCCTCCCCACATTTTAGATGGTACACGGAAAATGAAAAAGCTAATTAGTACTTCCAGCCCCCTCCCCCCAAACCCATTAGTGAAACTTGATATGTTTACTAAAAAAATAGTTATGACATTCCATTCATAAATCTTTGCTAATGTCAGCATTATACTGATGGAATTATGATGTCCCAGTACAAATTGTCTGACCTGCTTTACGTTCCCCAGCACATAATTAAGGTGGTGTTGTGTTAAAGGAAGTAATTTTGTTCAAAGGTTTGGCACCAGCAGTGCAATGTCTTTTGCTTGTATTACTAACAACTACCAGTCAATGTAAGGAACTGCACCATGTTTGGCTCTGACAGCAGGCGCATTCGGGTAACTGTGTGAGGCTGTGAGCAGCCCAGGACACTGAAACAAGAAAGTCGTGTTTGGTGCAGAGGTTTGTTCGTGGTTTCAGACAAAACAAGGACTTATTCTTCTGAGGATGGAGAAAGTTTAAAAGCTTCAGAAACCTTGACACGTTTTTCCTGAATTCAATCTTTTGAAACAGAGCTTACTTCCTTTCTGTGTGTGTGTGCGCGCACGTGCACACGCTCCTCCTTTCTGGGTATTCTTTGTGTATGGAAGTCTTAATACAGCCCCCCAAAATGTTTTAACAAATTCCGTTCTACTGTCATGCACTTATTCTACATGTCCATTATTATTATATAGCACCTTAAGGGGACATAATGCCCAGAAAATATCAATATAAGATTCCAGTCCTGCAAACACTTAAGCGTTTGTGTAACTTAATCCTCCAATTGATTTTCATAGGAAAATCATGCTCAAGGCTTCAATCCTGCAGTTGAGTGCCTTCAGTCCACCCCAACTGAAATCAATGGGGAGACACCCAAGTGCACTCAGTTGCAGGATGAGGGCCTACATGTTTGTAGGACTGGGGCTGTGGGCCAAAGCTTCCTCAAGTGTTCTCCGTTGCCTTCAAGGCAGCTATTTGCTTGTATAAAGGTTGAAGGATGGATTGAGGCCCCACATGCCATAAACGGATTGGATACATAACTACCAATGAACAAATTGGATGTTGTCCTCATAGCCTGAATGCTTAGCAGATAAGGTGGGTTTTCAACAGATGCTGGAAGAAGAAGATTTTCGTGTCATTTATTTATTAACAAGTGGTTGGCGAATATAGGGCCCAATCCAACTCCTACTGAAGATTTCCATTGACTTCAGTGGGCTTTGGATCAGGCCCATTGTGGAGCTTCCTCCTTTTCTATGTAGCTGCTGCTGACTGTTTCTGTAGCGATGTCACAGATCAGCAGCAGTGACATTGCCACGGAAGTGATGGTGATGTTCCATACAAACGGTTGGATCAGTGAATAACTCTATCACAAGGATTAATAGTAATAATAATCCCCAGGCTGACTACAAGGAAGAATGCTTCCATTGTGACTATTGTATTGATAGTCATCAGTGATCATAAGAGAAATATAAACAAGGTACATATCAATTACATAAGTTTGTGGCTAAAAACACAAAAAACCACTACCATCACTGTTTTGGTTGGTGTTTTTTTTTTTTTTTTTACAAGTTGGTCTACATAGGGTTAGGACCGCCTTAATCAGCTACAAATACTTCTCTATTTACAAAAGAGAAACGTGTGGACTCATGGCTACACTGCTGTTAACATGAAGTGCATTAATCAACTGCTTACTCCTGGACTTTCCTGTGCATGTGGAAAAGTGGGCATTTGCAGTTGAAGCTTGGGTGGAAATGTCTCCTTGGAACCAAGAAAAGAGAAGACACAGCGCTAGTGGTTAGAGCAGCAAGCAGGGAGCCAGAACTGCAGCACTATCTTCCCAGTTAGTCATCTAACCTGACTGAGAGTCCTGTGGCGCCTTATAGACCAACAGACGTATTGGAGCATGAGCTTTCGTGGGTGAATACCCACTTCTTCGGATGCACCCACGAAAGCTCATGCTCCAATACGTCTGTTAGTCTATAAGGTGCCACAGGACTCTTTGCTGCTTTTACAGATCCAGACTAACACAGCTACCCCTTTGATACTTAACCTTACTGAGTATACTGAAGTTTACCCAATTGTAAAATGGGTATAATATTGCTTACTACACCCTGGTCTCATGAAGTTTAAACAAAGGTTGTAAAGCTCTTAGAGATCCTTGGATTAAAGTTGCTGTGTAATCCAAAACGCAGAGAATCTCGATAGCCTAGCATGTTTGCTTTAAAACTTTTTTCTCAGCTACTAGGTCTGACACTGGAGATACTGCTTAGTTTGACAGAATGTAACCCTTCTAAACACACAAATACTGGGCAGATAATTGTGGAATCCAGCTCTGCTGATACTTCCCTGGACCTATAATTCAACTGACCTGGGCAACATAGTTAGAGGCAATCTACAATAAAGCTGTAATTGAATGATCTAGACACATAAAAATAGCTCTGCAACCATAATAGATTAAATGGTAGCACCCAGTGAGTGCAGGATTGGGCCTTGAGTCACTCTCCCCTCCTATTCTTGAAAGTTATTGCTTTGCTGATAATTAGGGAATATGCCACTAGACAGCTCAAAATGTGAAACCAAAAATGGCCATTGCTCTTTAATTTAAAATTTGAATTGGGAATAGTTTTCATGCAATTATATAAACAATTATTAATTACACTGTAATGACATGCTATTTATAGATTGTAAATTGAAGCATTATCCATATGTAAATATCTTGACTACTGTGGGAAATGGAAGGATACTCCTTGGTAATAAGAACTGTCCCATTCAATTAGCAGAATGTTACATATTCTGTTTCCTTTGAAACACCATATGGCCCTCTAAACACTCCCAGGATTGGTGTTGAGTGAGACGGGCGGTTGTATTACAGATTACTGTGAGCCTTTCGATAGAGCTACAGCTTGGACTAACGTGAGTAAAAATATTGGATTTAATCAATATTTATTGGATATAACCAACTTTGAGGCTCATCTACCTGGGAAGATGTCATCATTTTCAAGTGTCTTGGTAACAGGGTGGCTGCCTTTAGCCTGATAGGAGTCCCTGGTACATATCGCGGGTCAGAAGCTGTAAATATATGGGACTAGACCTTCAATGGGTTTAAATCAGCTGAGTTCCATTGTCATCAGTGAGACTGTGCTGATATACACCAGCTGAGGACTTGACCTATTATATTTTGACTTTCATTTAGTAAGCTTACAAATAATGTGTTTCGATGCTTGGGTTTTTTTCCCCATCACTGAACTGCATGATGCTCAGATCCTACAAACACTTATGCACATGCTTATCTTTACTTACATGAGTCGTTTCATTGAGTTTAATAGAACTACTCATAAACATAAAGTTACACGTGTATCTAAGTTTCTGCAAGATTTGTATCTGGGATTGTAAGGCAGGCACATTTTGAGAAATTATGTTTTAAAAAAAGGTGGCTTTGTCTTTTTTCCTCCCTTCCCGTCTCACCAGATGATCAGGACTCAGAAGAGCTAACTGAACAAGTAAACTTAAAAGAAACTATAGAAAATAGTCTCAATTCAGATGCTAGCATAACCATTTATAGCCCCAAGTCCCCAAGGAAACAATTGTAAGAAACTATTTTAACTTCCTTCAGGATTTTGTAGGTTCTCCTTTATAATTGCACAATTCAAGGAATAGGGCCAAAGCTCTCACAGTGTGATATTAGAGGGGCTTTATTAAAAAAAAAGGAGTGTACATATGTTGTAGATGATTTCATAACATTGTCTGCCATGTCCTCCCCTTCTCTCTTAAACTCCCCACTTCAAAACACATCATCATCACACTTTTATAGAAACAAGAAAGGGTACACTTTTAGTTTCTGAAAATGTTCAACAGTTTCAGAATCTTATACTGGTTGTTTTAAATATAAATATCTGCTTACCCGTTCCCTTTCATATTGTGTCCATCCTTGGAAAGTGAGTGTAAAATG
This sequence comes from Trachemys scripta elegans, assembly GCF_013100865.1. Taxonomy (NCBI): domain Eukaryota; kingdom Metazoa; phylum Chordata; order Testudines; family Emydidae; genus Trachemys; species Trachemys scripta. The sequence goes on along the minus strand of NC_048310.1, from coordinate 29,497,004 downwards.
CTCCTAAATTACAATCACAGGGGATGTCTACACTGAAGTTAGATACCCGTGCCAGCTGACTGAGGTTCAGGCTAAGGGGCTGTTTAATTGCAGTGTAGACTTTCAGGCTTGGGCTGCATCCCGAGCTCTGGGATCCTCCCACCTCGCAGGATCCTGGAGTCCAGCTCAAGTCTAAACATCTACATTGCAATTAAACAGACCCTTAGCCCGAGCTTCGCGAGCCCAAGTCAGCTGACACCTTTTAATTGCAGTGTAGACATACCCAGAGTATTTTACTCCCACTCTACACAAGGCTATGGAGTAATTGGCTTGATGTTCCCCCTACAAGGTGCCACTGCTTGAACATCCTAAATCTAACTGACTTAGGCCCCTATTTGGGAAAGCATTAAGCATGAGCTTAGCTTGCAGCTAATGGGACCTATGCAAATACTTAAAATTAAACATATGCTTAAGTACTTTCCTGCATCAGGGCCTCTGGACCTGATTGAAAGCCCACTGAATTCAGATGACTTCAGTGGGCTATGGATCAGGCCTTTAAATAAGTTCAGGGAAGTAGGCTCTGATCCAGCCAAACATTTATGCATATGAGTTGTCCTGTTGACTTGTGACCCGTTATGACTTTAGTGTGGTACTACTTGTGTTTAAAATCGAGGACATACTTGATGGCTAGATCTTCAAGGGTATTTAGGTGCCTAAAGATGCAGATGATTTCAGCTGGAGTTTGGTGGCTAACTTGCCTAAGTACTCTTGAGAATCTCACTATGTGCCAGTCTGCATCTTAAGTCCCTAAATACCTTTAAAAATCTGGCCCTGAGTTCTTTGCAGGATTAGTCCTGTCTAATAAAGAGCAAATGGCAACGCTGAACATAGCCAATTTAAAGTTTGCTTTATACTGATGTTCTTTACAGCCATATTTATAACATCAAAGTATTTAAGGGTCTTTTTAAAAAAAAAATAGAAAAGATTTGTACACACTGAATTATTTTGTAGGCTTCTTGTATTACACCACTGAAGTTAATCTGCATTTAAACACATACATATACACACACACGCTTTCTGACTGTGAAAGGCTTCCAAAATTCATTATGTGAATCCCACTTATAAAAGTAGGTTAGGTTCACAACTCTTTGAACATCTTATTTTTCAGTTCAAATGTTTGTTAGTTTTCAAGATTATACCTAAATTTACAGCTGTGTTGTAAAATACCCATAATGGAAATGGTCAGGAGATGGTACCAGATATTTGCTAGTAGATGTAAAGTAGGACTGTATCACACTTCTAAGTAATTATATAGTGATTTCTTTGAATAATTGTGGATAACATGTACGCTGCTTGACAAGAAATAGTATTATTTGTTTGAGATCATAAATATTGCTGACATGATGACAGGTCCTAAGTGAAGCAAGTGCTACTTTCATGACATTTTGCTCTGCCTTCCACTGAAAGTCAGATTTCAATGTGCGAGACACTCAAGAGAAAGTTGGACAAATGAAAGAATGTATGTTTCTTGGAAATCATAGGCATAATATACAGAATCAACCAATTGGCCAAAAACAATTGTGTTTGAGCTCTGTTGGTTTAAAAATCTGAATAAGATCTTTTGGGGACTATCTTAGTATAGTTTTGGCTTTACTATATGAGGTATCTATGTCACTATAATGCAACTGAGCGCTTTTCAGACTCTAGCTGCACCAAAACACCTTACAATGCAATGGGCTAGCTATTGATAGTGTAGTAGCTATGGCCCTGATCCCAAGCCCACTTAAGCCAATGGAAAGATTGTCAATTACTTCAATTAGCTTTGGATCAAGTCCTGCGTTGGCAAAAGGAGTAGCTGAAATGCCCTCAGCAATAGTTTCCACACTGCCTTGTACATTAGAGCATGTTTTACTGAGAGAGCTGACTATAGAATATAAGGGTTGGAAGGTACCTCAGGAGGTCATCTAGTCAACCCCCCCTGCTCAAAGCAGGCCCAACCCCCAGACAGATTTTTGCCCCAGATCCCTAAGTGGCCCCATCAAGGATTGAACTCACAACCCTGAGTTTAGCAGGCCAATGCTCAAACCACTGAGCTATCCCTGCCCCCAACTATGACTCAAGGAAAATACTTTGCTCTTTTGGAGAGTCTGATGGGCTCGGAACACACATCATAAGGGCAGAAATGAACTTAATTTAATCCTTAGGCAAACTGTGTGTCCTTGGGAAACAGAAACATCTTGATGTTCAGGGTCTGTCCTGGCATCCCAATCTGTGTGTGTGTGTTGGGGGGGGTTGCTTGCTTGCTGGTTTTTGTTTTGTTGTGTGTGTGTGTCTCCTTGATTTTTACAAACAATAGCACATTCTGGCCACCAGCCAGCTGAGCTGGTGAAAATGACATCCAGCCAAATGAGTGTGTGTGAGTGTGGGTGCTTCAAGGACTATACTCCACACAACCTATCCAGTGCTGTTCTCATCAGTCTTTGAGACAGCCCTTCGCCCTGCATGTAGAGTCATGCATACAGACGTATTGACTGCAGACATTGCTATGAATGATGAGCATAAGGCAAGATGGGCAAACTTTTTGGCCTGAGGGCCACATCTGGGTATGGAAATTGTATGGAGGGCCATGAATGCTCATGAAATTGGGGGCTGAGGTGCAGGAGAGGGTGAGGGCTCTGGCTGGTGGTACGGGCTCTGGGGTGAAGGAGGGTGGGCAGGAGGGGGATCAGGGCTCGGGCGCGGGGTTGGGGCACTGGAGGGGGTCAAGGGCGCAGGCTCCGGGCAGCGCTTACCTCAAGCAGCTCCCGGAAGCAGCGGCATGTCCCTCCTCTGGTGCCTACGTGGAGGTGCAGCCAGGAGGCTCTGCACACTGTCCCGTCTGCAGGTGCCACCCCTGAAGCTCCCATCAGCTGCGGTTCCTGGCCAATGGGAGCTGTGGGGGTGGTGCTTGTGGTGGGTGCAGCCAAAGGGGGGCATGCTTCTGATTTTGGGAGCTGCACAGAGTGGGGCAAGCTCTGGACCCCACTCCCTGGCAGGAGCTCGAGGGGTGGATTTAAAGGTTTGAAGGGCTGGATGCGGACCATGGGCGTAGTTTACCCACCCCTGGCATAAGGGGTACTCTGTGGATAGGTCACAGAACTGTACCCATTTGATCTGGGTTCAATTTCTGACTCATCCGCATAGACTTCTTGTGTGGTGACCAGGGACAAATCACTTGGGCCCAGATTCTCAAAATCAAAGGAAGTTAGGAGCCTAAATATTTCTGAGGCTCTGCTCAGCTACCCACATGTAAGATGGGAGTAGTACTTTCCTACCTTACAGGCTTGCTATGAGAAGAAAATTCCATTAAAGATTGTGAGGTGCTCAAATACTACCATGTTGAGGGTCATGTAAGTACCTAACTATAGCAGTAGATACAGCTCGCCCACACTGACACCTGCAGTAAGCAGATGACCCAGACTGTCAGTGGCTAAGCTTCTCCTTATCTGCCCTGCACCAGAGGCGAGTGCTGTATTGTGTCCAGGCATGGGAGACAAAATTGCAATAGTTGTCCAGGTTGCTTACTGTGGAACACCTGGCCATCCTAGTAACATCTCAAGTGATGGCTGAAATCAACAGTAGGCTGATGTAGCTGAGTGCTCTTTAACATGACACATGAACCATTTGTGAACTGGATGGCCCAGGTAGATGGTACAAGAATATATTTATATCTTAGTTTTAGTCCAGCTCAGATCAATACTGACTGAAAGCCATTGCTCTCTGTGATTGGCATCTGGGAAGGATGTATGTTTATGTATCATTTGATGATTTATAAAAGATGTGCTCATCAGAGCCTCTAGAACCTGGCGGATTAATTTTAGAACATCTCAGCTGACTCAAAATGTTTGGTTGTTTTGGTCTCAGTCTGTGGTTCACAAAAACCCACCACAACTGGCACTAATTCTTTAGTCTTTTCAATGAAGACTGAACATCTCAAACTGCTCACGCAGCAGTTATGGGCTTGATGCAGCAACTACAGAGTGAGGTGCTTGGGCCTGTGTGAGACAGGAGGTTAGACTAGTTTATCACAACAGTCCCTTCTGGCCTTAACATTTATGAATCTCTCAGTTTCATTGTAACTTCAGTGGGCAGCCTTAGCAGAAAAGCTAGAGGACTGAGTGAGCATGTCATTCTCAAAATCGTTTCTGCATGTGAAGACTGAGGCATGTCAACAGGGCAGTGAGGAGTGGAAGGTTTGTTGTTGCAGTGTGATTTCACTCTCCAGGGCTTGTCAATCTGGCACTGTCTGGGAGCACTGGCTTCACACAATTTTTAAATATATAACGTAAAAGCCCTCAGCCTAAATCCTGGTGTGGGACTTGAACAGAACCTTCTGGCCTTGAAGTGGGAATGCTCCCGAGTGAGTTATCCTGACACTATTGCACACCCTGCTGTGAGTTAACGTGCTACAGCCATTTTTTTATTTCCAGTGGAAATAATGACTTGCAGTAACACAGCTTGTTGAGAGATCTTGTTGGAAATCCAAACACGTGGTGATTTACGAGTGTCAGCAGATACTTTTTGAAAACTTGTGTGGCAATACAAGCGATTCATTAGATGTTGGAATCTGGCCTTAAAAGTCACCACAGCAGTGATGACCCAGCACGCCCTGGCTGAGTTGCCTCCTCTCTTTCTTTTCATTCACTTTCTTGCCCTATGATACAGTACAACATAACTTGCTTTATGAAACTCTTTTGCAGAGGGATCTCTTCTACAGGTAGATTACTTTTCAGGAGCTGGAAATCCTGCCTGAAGCCTTATTATCTAATTTAAGCGATGAATTTTATACTTTAGTTTTTCCTGCTAAGATACCACTACCACAGCCTCACTTTGTATTGTTCTCCAGAACAGCAGTTGCAACAGAGAAGTAAGAGCATGCTCAAAAATTAAATGAACAGGTTAGCAAAAAAATGCTTATGCGAGACTTCTGGCATCTATATTCCCTCCCTTTTATCTCTAATCTCATAGCATTTATTAGTAATAATCTTTACAATAGAAACCCAAGATATGGATCCAAACCCAGATTCTGAAATCCAGTTTAAATACCTGCAATGCACATCACTTGTGGAACTGAATGCAGCAAAGATCTAAAGCCAAGAAATAATTTTCTTCTGCTTCATGACAAAACAGTCCTTGCAATTAGCTAGAGGAGCAGGAAATCGTGGGGGGGGGGGAGAGGGATCTGAGTAGTCATACTATTAGAAACAGTTTAAATAAATCTCTGCGTGGTGCTGTGTAACATTCAAGTAGAAAAAAAGCTTGTAACAGATTGCCTCATCTGAAACTTGGGCTTGGCATGTTAAGCATGTTTTACATCATCAGTTTCTACTACAACTGTTGGAACTAGGCTGCACCATGATTGAGAGGTTTGAATGACCTCAGCTTTTGCAGATTGTTAAGTCATCCAGACAAACAAAGAGGCTCTGTCAAGTAGCTTACTCCCAGCGTTTGACTTACCTTTACATTACAATCATCATTAGACTATATCAATGCGGAGCTGCAGTATCTGTCTGTGAAAGGAAAAAAGCCACACACACCCATTGCTGAAAAGACAGAAACAAAGCAAAAAGTGCAGTCACTCTTTGTCCTGAGTACACACTGAAGCATGTTTCACTGAACTGATAGGCAAACCAGCTTCCAAAGACAAGGAGATTTGGTCAGGATAATAAAATGACTCATCTTTCATCCTGAAAAATCAGGTCGGGCATGCTACTGGTACCACATAAGCCAGTACAACCTGCCACAGGTCAGGTATTTAGTGACTAAACTCACTGAGTGGTTGGGAGGTATGCCAGATACCCATTGTGACATTCTATACCTTGGGGGAGCATCCTGTAACCCCCATATTCCTCATTTATATATAATTATGATATTGCATATAAGCAGGCCATGTGAGGTATCAGGGGAAACGTTATGATCTGCTGAAAGTCATTTTTCTATCTGAATATGTATATCATTCATGCATATGAAGTTATGAGAATGTGTTGTATGATTGTCACTAAAATACACTATGGGTTGGGAGGCGCCTAGATACTAGCTCTCCAGAGACAATGACAAGGGAGGTAACCAACACCTGAGTGGATGTTGAACAGACAAGGGAGCTACAATTCAATGACTCACCTGCATAGGGCCACATCAGGGGAATTGCTCAACCTTGCCTGGGGACTCAGCAAGGCCCATCAGACATGCCTGGACTTGTGTTCTCCAAGCACCTGGGACTGAGGATATAAAACAGAACACAGGCCCCATGCTTGGCCTTCCTCCTTCCCCCACCTATAAGGACGCTCAGAGAAGATGGAAGACTCCAACATAGGGGACTGGCCCGGGTTTCAAGTGTGAAACCTGCATACTATGAACTGCAATATCCAGTGGGGTGAAAAAAACTGCTTAATCTAGATGTTGCCCAGTCTAATAAGGTTGAGAATTTAGACTGTGTGAATATATTGTATTTTATTTTGGTAACTAACTCTGACTTTGCCTGTCACTTATAATCACTTAAAATCTATCTTTTATAGTCAATAAGATGCCACAGGACTCTTTGTTGCCTTTTACAGTATCCACAAAGTAATAACTCCAGCTGGTGCTGCTGTCTTGCAGCAAGCTCTTGGTTGAACAAAGGCTATAGGAGAAAACCCTGAGCCAAACCACTGCAGAGAAAAAAATCAGGGTGGTTGGTTTGCAACTCAGCTCTTCGCTCCAGCATCTCCTACAGCTATTCTGGCTTCCAAACATCTTGGTCTACAAGCCTTTGGGCCTAGTCAGTACTGACGAGAAAAAGATTTTCATCTGAAGGTAATCCTTTGCATCCTTTTTTTTTTTTTTTCCTGATTAAGCATATGCACCAAAGGTTCAGATATGGTAGTCATCCTTTTCAGGCTTGCTTTTGGAATGTGAGGACAGTGTGCTCCCCTTCCCAAAGTGCGCTGGTATGTCAAATGATCTAGAGGAGGTCAGTGACCCTAGAAATTCCAGCATCTCCAGCAGAGAGTTGGAGAAGCTTGACATCAACATGGCCCCTTTTCTTGAAATCAGACTAGCTTGTTCTCTGTACAAGATGCATTACATCTTCTGGCATGGAAAATGCAAACAGGACTGCCATGAACACAGGGTGGGTTTTGAAGGCAAAAACTCCTTAACACTCATGGTAGAACTTAGAAATGATCAGGGCCCCTATTTTACATTTCATCTGAAAGGTGGCATATCTAGCCGTTCAGTGCAAACCATGCTTTGGTATTGAGTCAGGGTTAAGTCAGAGAAAACAATTCCACTTTCTGCAGCATTTAAATTTTCCAAGAAGATCTCTCATACCAGTTTGGATCAGGGAAAATATGGCACCTGACAAAATTGCAAAAGTTGTATTGTCAAAATTATCTGGAATTCCTTGGCTTGCAAAAGCTGGGATGGAAATCCATGTACCTGCCGTGTGAAAATTCTAGTTCAAGCCAGGTTGAAATCTGCATGAGAACAACCTTTCTTGACACTTCTGCTTCTAATCCAGGTTGGTTGATTGTGGCTGAGAAGGGCATAATAGGACTCGGAAGAAGAATACAAAGGTGACTGTCATTGAGTACACTCACCTCTAGGGCACTTCCTCCTGGCTGCTCTGGGAATTAGCTCCTTCTGGGTCTGTTAACCCCTTCAGTCATTCATTTGCATGCCCCACAGCCTCTCTCTCTTTCTGCGACTTGGGGTGCTTTCTCTTGTGGCTTGGTTGCTTCCTCTTCATGGCTTGGCCCTTCAGCCAGGTCACCATGTGTTTTTCCCTTTCCCAAAGTTTCAAAGTCTCACTGGACTAACTGTCTCAGGCAGTCGTTAGTTCCACTGCCCAGAATGTGCCACTTCCCCAGTAGCTGGTGGGGGAACCTGGCTCCAACCTCTATTCCAGGTTCCAGCTGAAAGACCATCTAATCAGTGGCCAAGGTCTGCAACATCCCACCTTGCTGCTGTTTCCCTGAGCCTTTTCCTACTCTGCCTCCCTCAGGCTTCTGCTTCACCACACTTCTGGGTAATCCCTTCCTTCGTGGCCTGGCTCTCCAGGCTGGGCCAGTGTCACGGAGTATTGGGGGACTCAGGGCCCTGCACCCCCGGCTTCCTGCGATTCACCATGACTCTCAGCCAGCCAGTAAAGCAGAAGGTTTATTTGGATGACAGGAATACAGTCCAAGACAGGTCTTGCAGGCACAGACAACAGGGCCCCCCTCAGTTAGGTCCAGCTTGGGGTCCCAGGGCATCCCAGCCCACCCCCCTTTGGGGGGTCAGAGCCATCTCTGCCTCCCAGCCATCTCTCCAGCCCGCTTCCAGCACTCTGCCTTCAGCGACCCCTCCCACCGCCTTTGTTCAGTTTCCCGGGCCAAGGTGTCACCTGGCCTCCAACCCCTTCCTGGGTTCTCATGTTACACGCTCAGGTATTCGCCTTCGGGCAGACTCCCATCCTCCAATGCAGACTATCCTAGCCATACTCCCCTGTCAGCATTCACAGACCACAGTAAGAACAGGCCCAGTTCGTCACATCTACCCCCTTCGAGACTGAACTGAGCAGGGTCACTTTAGCCAGTGACCCGGGGAAGTTCGAACCTAGGATCCTCTATGCTGGGCAAGGGTCCTAAAGCTGTTTTCCCCTTGTCCCAGGCCTTCCTCCCCCTCTGACAGGGGTCACAGGATCCTCAGTACTGTCGGACAGTAACAAAGACCCCAGGCCAGTAAAAGCTCCGTAGCAGCCTCTGCTGGGTACACCAGGCTCCGTGGTGCCCTGAGAGGGGAATGTCATGGGCCCGGCACAGCAGCTGGCGGCGATACTTCTGGGGTACCACCAGCTGCCTCCTGATCCCCCCTGACTCCATTTTCCCTGGGGGAGCCCATTCTCGGTACAGGAACCCCTTCTCCCACAGGAACCTTTTCCGGCCACCTCGTCCCATGGTCTGTACCGCATTGAGGTCGGCCAGGTCCCTTATCTTCCGCAAGGAGGGATCTCTCTGTAACTCGGCCTGGAACTCAGCAGCTGGGACAGGGATGGCCACCTGCTCTTTCTCGCCCGCTGGGTCTGAAGCTGCAGCCTCCGTGAGCCGTGTCCCTGGGCATTCCCTCCCCACCAGGTTAGGGTCCTGCGCCTCAGGCAAGGCACCCCCCCCAAGGCCAGGGCGCAGTGCCCCTCGCCGGCTCTGACTGCGGGTCACAACCAGTGCCCTTTGGGGGTTGCTTGGCCAGTTCTCCAGGTCCCCCCCCATCAATACCTCAGTGGGCAAATACGGGTGTACCCCCACATCCTTGGTGCCCTCCTTGGCCCCCCACTTCAGGTTTACCCTTGCCACGGGCATTTTGACTGGTGTTCCGCCCACCCCTGTCAGGGTCAGGTAGGTGTTGGGCACCACCTGATCTGGGGCCACCACCTCGGGCCGGGCCAGCGTCACCTCTGCACCCGTATCCCAGTATCCATTGACCTTCCTCCCATCCACCTCCAGGGGAACAAGGTACTCTCTCCGGAGGAACAGCCCCGCGCCCACCGTATAAACCAAAAACCTTGAGTCTGGAGCATCCAGCCCCCTAGAGGAGCTGGCCTGGAGCTCTCCTCCCTCCTTAGCAGGTGGTACTCTGCCAGCCCCCCTTCCCTGGGAATGCTGCCTCTCGCCGGGCTGGGTCTCTACCCAGTCAACCCTCTGTGGGTTCGGCCTGCTCAGTCTGTCCCTGAGCCTGGGGCACTGGGCCCGTATGTGGCCTTTTTGGCCACAGTGGTAGCAACCCATGTCCCATGGGTCCCCTTGAGTGGGTCGGATGGTCCTGACGCCGGATGTTCCCCTTTGGTGGGGTTTTTCTGTATTTTCCCACGGGGAGGTCCCAGGGTGACTCTCTCTCTGCGTTGTGGTGGGACTGTTCCTTTGGGACTCCTCCCTGTTATCTCCTGACCGGCTCTTTACAAACTCATCGGCCAGCCGGCCTGCATGTCGCGGGTTCTCTGGCTTTCTGTCCACCAACCACAGCCTCAGGTCGGATGGGCACCGCTCATACAGTTGCTCCAGTACCAGCAGTTTGACCAGGTCCTCCTTCGTCTGGGCCCCATCAGCCCACTTGCTGGCGTATCCTTCCATGCGGACAGCTAGTTGCAGATATGAGATCTCAGGGGTTTTATCCTGACTCCGGAACCTTTCCCGGTACATCTCAGGAGTCAGCCCAAACTCACGTAGCAGGGCCTTTTTGAATAGTTCGTAGTCCCCTTTCTCTGCCTCTTCCAGTTGGCGGTACAATGCCACGGCTTTGGGGTCCAGTAAGGGGGTAAGGACCCGGAGTCTGTCCGCGGGATCAACCCGGTGCAGCTCGCAGGCCGTCTCAAAGGCCTCCAGGAAGTCATCCATGTCCTCCCCCTCCTTGCGTGGGGCCAGGATACACTTATCAAAGCTCCGTGCAGTCCTGGGTCCCCCCTCACTCACCGCAGCCGGGGGTTCGCTGCCCTTCAATCTCGCCAGTTCCAGTTCATGCTGTCTCTGACTCTCTTTCTCCTCCCGTTCATGCTGACGCTGTCTCTCTTCATGCTGTCTCTGTCTCTCTTTCTCCTCCCGTTCATGCTGTCTCTGTCTCTCTTTCTCCTCCCGTTCATGCTGTCTCTGTCTCTGTTGTTCACGATCCTCCAGCTCTCTCAGTTTTAGCTCTTTCTCCCATTCCAGCCAATTCCGCTCCACGGATGCCGAACGTCGCCGGGAGGATCCCCTGCTGGCCGGGGGGGTCACGGCGCCCTCGGTATTTGCTGGGCTCCTCCCCACCCTTCCCCTAGGCATAGGAAGGAGGGGTCTTGGGAAGCCCTCAGCAGCCGGCTGACCACTCCCAGCTGGGACAGACACTGGTGCCTGCGCTGCATTTGCCAGGCTGCTTCCCTGAGACACAAGGATCAGTTCATTCGCGCGATCTTCCGCCTCCAGCCGGGCAATGAGCTGTTCTTTGGTGAGCCTCCCAATGCACAGCCCCCTCTGCTTGCACAGCTCCACCAGGTTGCTCTTAAGCCGCTTGGCATACATCTTCCTGCTGGCCACTCACCGGCCTGTGTGCTCACAGCTCCCCACAGTTCCCAGGGGGACCCCTAGTGTGCCAGCCCTTCTCGAGGTCACCACCTCTCGGCCAGGGTCGAGCTGCAGACTCCTCCACCCCTGGGACCACTCGCCCCCCCCGGGGGACCCTGTTACCGCAAAAGTCCTTCTCGCTGGTCACACACTCCCAGGGGTAATAACCGTCTCTCTCTCACTCTTCAGCACGCCTGGTCCCCGTCAATCCCCCTTCGTTTTACTGCTCTCCAGTCACTTACTGCAGGAAGCGCCATCCACGGGGTGCAGTAGATCCCACCTCTGCCACCAGTTGTCACGGAGTATTGGGGGACTCAGGACCCTGCACCCCCGGCTTCCTGCGATTCACCATGACTCTCAGCCAGCCAGTAAAGCAGAAGGTTTATTTGGATGACAGGAATACAGTCCAAGACAGGTCTTGCAGGCACAGACAACAGGGCCCCCCTCAGTTAGGTCCAGCTTGGGGTCCCAGGGCATCCCAGCCCACCCCCCTTTGGAGGGTCAGAGCCATCTCTGCCTCCCAGCCATCTCTCCAGCCCGCTTCCAGCACTCTGCCTTCAGCGACCCCTCCCACCGCCTTTGTTCAGTTTCCCGGGCCAAGGTGTCACCTGGCCTCCAACCCCTTCCTGGGTTCTCATGTTACACGCTCAGGTATTTGCCTTCGGGCAGACTCCCATCCTCCAATGCAGACTATCCTAGCCACACTCCCCTGTCAGCATTCACAGACCACAGTAAGAACAGGCCCAGTTCGTCACAGCCGGCTTTAGGGTGATTCCCCGGATTCCCCCGAATCAGGCCCCGCGCCCCTAAGGACCTTCCACGATGTGCCGCCGAAGGCACCGGCAGCCAGTAGAGCTGCCGCCGAAGTCCCGCCGCTGTCTTCGGCGGCAGCTCTTTTGAATTGGGTCCCGCAGTGCCTAAAGCCGGCCCTGCTCCAAGGTTTTTACTTTCCCCCTGGGTTTCCTTCTTTCCTGCAGGCTTCCTCATTGCAGCCTTTTCTGCTGCCAACTTCCTGGCTTTATAGCCGCTCTGCCAGTTCTTTCTCAGCTGGGCTCCATAATCATTCAAGTGTTGCTTAGGTCTAATTTCCCTCAGGTGTGGCCTGTCCATTAATTGGCCCTTTCCCAGCCTCATGAACCCTTTCCAGGCTAATGTGGGGGTGAACACCCCATTACAGTGACTTTAAGCCAACTTTGTGATCCCTTGCGCCTCAGCTGTTCTCTAGGTCAGTCCCCTACTGTAAATGTGAGCAGCAGTCAGCCATCTGCAAGAAGCCCCAGCCATACCCCCATTTCCACAATCCTTGCTTTGTTTGCCTGCTAGGCTGTCTACCAACTGATCATCCCCTTGCACTGACATGATCCTCTCAGAGCTGGCTACCCCAGCCTTAATGCATGAAAATGTTTCTAGAATACAGTTCCTTTTGTTTCACTTGGAAATTATGACTTTGTACATTTCTAGGTAGTGCAAACAATCTATTATATTTCCAGAGGGCAAATCTCCTTGAAGTCAATGGCAAAAGTCCTACAGACTTCAATGAGATCAGGATAGATCTGGCTCCAAAGGTCTAATATGCAAGTACAGCATGTTATTTTCTGAAAGGAGCAAAGTGAAGGTTCAGAATCCTACTGAGCCATGACAGCAAGAGATTTATTTGCTCTTAGGGAAGAAATCTGTTCTGTAGAATCCAGGTCTTCTGATAAATTTGCCCTATCACAGTCAGGAGAACTCACCGGGAGAGGACCTCAGCACCAGTGCGGGCACAAATGACAGTTCGCTTTGGCTGCATCCCAGTGTGGAGAAGCTTTAACAGGGCTGCCAAGAACTCAAAAGTGTTAAGGTTGATACAGACAGTGGAGTGAAAAGCAACAAGCAAACAGTAAAATAAATAAATAAATAGAAGAATAAATGGAAATGCCTAGTTGTCAATGATCTGGTTCCACTAGCAGGTAAATAGGCAACTAGTTTTAAAAAGTACAGTAATTGCAAGCAGAACTTTCATTTAGCCTGGTGGCAGTGCTGCCCATAGTCCAGATCTATCAGCTACCTGAGTTCCAGATGTGTGAACATACTAGCTGATTTGCCTAAGGTGTATCAACAATGGATGCTGTGGATAAAGTGGCACCAAAATGTGATCCTGTTCTAAAATGTTCCCTTGATTTTAACTAAGATTCTGATCTGAAGCTAATTTACATATTTTCCCATCAACTTCAGCAGTAAACTCACCACAGACTCATAAGAAGGTTGGGAGACCTGAAAAGCATTTTTTATTCCTGAAGTGAGTTAGCCTTGCAGACGTTAGCTTTCTTCCCCACCCCCACAGACTGCCCTTCTCTACTCATAATAAAGAGGTGGGCAATAGGCCATGCTGGGATGCCTGGAACCATCTGCCAACAAAAACAAAAAAAAATTAATTATGAATGGTGTCTTCCCATGCTAATCATTTATTGTAAAGGAGTGTTCCAGCTTGTTTATAATGGCTGTAGCCTAAGGGTACACACTGTATAAATTGTCTGATTACAGGATACAGAGCACTTCTTAATAGGCCTCAGATGATTAGGAGAGGGGAAAGAAATTAAAGAGGCCATTTCCCTTTAGGTATGCAAATGGATTGCAGAACAATAGACAAAGATATGATAGACCATGATGAAACACAACCTCTTTTCTTTTACCTTAAATTATGTACTAGACAAGTAGCAAGCTTCACTACATGTGTCAGCTGAGATGTGAATTGTTTCATAATTGAAACAATGCCATTGCCTGATAGTGCATGTTAGATTTCAAGATAAACTACCACTTTTTGCGTCCTCGCGCAATTGGGGTTTGCTGTCTGAATCTGTGTCAGGAAGGGGTTATATTCTGACCTCAATTTAATTTAGCTCTGCTTGCTTGAGCTTCTTGGAGCTGCTAGATAGTAGAGACTACATTTGCTTTTGTCACATCGGGGCCCTCCTCTAAAGTCATAGTTTACATGTCTGCATCTGCTTAGTAGTTAGTATTTCAAGGCCAATTTGAAAGCAGAGTCAGTGTGTTTAAACAGTCAAGTACACAGCAGGGTTCATCTCTTATTTGTGTCTCTCTCTCTCACACTCACGAGCGCGCACACACATCTGTGTGGGTCAAATATCTGCTATTTCCTGCCAACTTTTCTTTACATCATTGTACTAGAGCATTTTGGGATGCAAATTCAAGTTTCCTGACCCTGCAGGAGCTTAAAGTAGCCGCTATAGCTTAAACCAGATCTTAGGGAGTTGAAAAGTGGGAGGTGATAATATTGGCTTTGAAGATTACAGGGAAGATTTTCAAAGACACAAAGTGCTCAAATCTCTGTGACAAGCAGTGAGAGCTGAGTGCTTAAAAATCCCATGTTCCTCTAAAAATCTCTGCCTACAAAGTGAGGTTTCAGAGGGCATGGCAAACTCTCCTGGATCAGGAAATGATTTTGGTTGCTAATGAAATCCTACCTGGTGCATTTTTAATATCACATCTGATTGAGGTGTTGATCCTGGCCATCTTATGCTGTATTGCTAAGCATTCAAAAATCCTGAGCCACCACCACCCCCCCTCCAAAAATCATAATTTTTAAAAAAATATATTAAGTTTGTGCTTCTTTTTGTTGTTCTCTTCTAGTTTTTGAGCCTTTGGAATTCACATGTTCAAGCTTTTCTCTGCAACTATGAAGGACAGAAACTTTTTTAAAATGGAAAACTGAGATTGTCACATAATCATAGGGCTTCAGGAGCGAGAGCTTTAAGAAGAGTATGAAACGCATGATGAAATCATAAGAGTTGGCAGCACTGCCTACACAGAGTAGTAACTTCCTTTACTGATTTCAAAGGGACTGCATGGAGAGGGCTAGATTCTAGCACTACAGCCTGCCCTGAATAAGGGGCCGGACATAGATGCACCACCGCAGAAAGAGGCCCCAGAACAAACTGCCTTAAAGAGTCAGTTAGGGCTAGTCGAAAATATTCCACCAAAACAGTGATTCGATGGAAAATTGGCGTTTGGGCTCCAGGAATTTATCTATTGGGAGTTTCTGCGCTCTTGTGAAAAATTTTGATTTTTTTTTCTCATCAAACAGCTGAAACACTCAAATTTTTCAGCTGAAAGTTATTGGAGGAAAACATTTTCATTTGGGGCTTTTTGATGAAAAGTCAAGATTTTCAGACAGCAGGGGGAAATATTCCAGCCTTCTGTGCTCTGAATTTCTTCCCTGTTCCCCCCCTTTTTCTGGGGGAGGGATAAGTTATTTCACCTCTTTTTCTGGAGCAGTGTACTATCCTCACCCAGTTTATCTGTGCTAGTCTGGCCAGCAAGCAGCCCAGTCTCTGGTGTCCCAGTCCAGTGTCTTCATCATGACACCATCCCAGGTGTAGTATAGACTTAATTAGCTAGAGCTACCATTATACCATGCCTGCCTCTAACTTCTCACAATGTATAAGGGGAGATGCTGAAGGCAGTTATTCTTTCAGTCTGAAGCAGGACAGAGAGGAGACTTAGGAAGAAGAGAGAGAATTTTATGATGTGGCCATTCCAGGCTTCCAAGAGCAGTAAATTGGGATTTAGAATATTGCTTTTCTTTCATTTATTTCACCAAATAACAAGGGAAACAGCACTTTGAATGTAATACTAATGAATAAATAATACAGTCATTTGAAAGCTGCTTGCTGAGACTGGGAAATATATTCAGTATTTTTTAATGGCCCTGGCATTCTATTAACATGACAGGGTAGGATGCCAGAGACTTGTATAACCACGCAACTCAAGGTGCAGACGTGGCTGAATGACTTGTCTTAAATGCTTGGTTAGTAAGAGCATTACTGCTCTCGCATGTGTGCGCTACATGCTTCTGAGTCTTTGGCATATAAGAGATTACAAAAGAAGACATTTGGATTTAAATATTGTGCTGAGTCTTTAGCCCCATATGCTTATCATTCTAGAAACAAACTCTCAGACATAAAGGAGACTGCACTACATACCAGAGGCAAGCCTGCAGAACACACACAAACAAAACCACCCTCTAGCGGTGAGGGTGTAACCATACTTTTTAGCAGGCTAGACCCATGGGTTAGACCCATGGGGATTCAGGAGAAGCCAACAGTAGATGGCTCTAGCTTCATATGACTCAGTGCCAGTTTGTAGAGATGATGGTAAATTAAATACACAGAGGGACCTTCTGAACTCCTTGGAACATGAGAACGTTCGCTGTTACATTAGGGTACAAAATAGGGATGTAAACCCTCATGCGTCAAGGCATACACCAAGCAGTGACTGGCAGGTGTTAGGGAGTGGGATTATGCATTATGGGCTGGTTGTCCCAGAGTTATTCGTATAGTGTTCCTTGCACCTTCCTATGGAGCCTCTGTCAAGGCAAGATACTGCAGTAGAGGAAGGGAAGATGGTCTTGTAGTTAAGGCACAAGACTGGGAATCAGGAGATGAGGGTTCAATTCCATGCTGTGGCTGGGCAATGCCTTCTGCTCTTGCACCTGACTCAGGCAGGGAGTGGGCAGAGCAGCCAGGGGAGGTGAGAGGAGAGAAGCACTGGAGGATGGGATACTGGCACGCTCCTGCTTTCTAACTCTTCTTAGTTGAGGCTGAAAAGAGGCAGGTAGTAGAGTGGCCAGTGGCTCCTTTAAATCCTGGCTTCTCTTCATGCTGTCTTCACCTCTGGCCTGGAAGCCCAGTTAGAACCTTCTTGGGCGTGTAGATAGCCATGTGGGTTATATACCCTAGAGATGGGCATGTCTGTATTCTAGTCACCTGAGAAGTGCCTCACTGTCTACACTGCTGTTTATAGCCATGTTAGCTGGGCGTGCAGTGTCCGTACTCTGCATACCGCCTAAATGTCAACCTACCCATAATGTTCCATATAGACATGCTCTTGGTTAGAAGAGAAGCTCTGCAGCAGAAGGACTGTCTCTCTCCTGTGTCTTGTACAGTTCCAGGCACATCGCTGGTGCCTAACTAACAATATTAAATAATAACTTAAAAACACAGGTGCAAGACTGATGCAGGCCCAAGGAATAACACTTTTGCTCGTGGCCTATTGCTCAAGGGCTTATGCTCTTTAGTGGCTCCTCCTCCTGGAAGGAGGAGAAGTTGTGGTGTGATTATATTATATTAGCTATTATAATCGCTATATATTAATCGCTGAGGAAGATGCTCACTTTCCACAAAAACGTGGTTCTCTCCCTCCTCTTGTCTTAATGTAACGATTAATTACTTTTTAATTGCAGCGGTCAAGTGTGGGTGTAGAATGGGGATGGTATTGCTACTTGGAACACTCCCAACACCCAAAGAACGTAATTGGTATTCTACATCCTTTCTAAAATCATAAAGTATATTTTAGGATCACACCTGCACAGGCCTGCCACACTGGAATCTTGCATGAGCGCGCAGATCCCACATAGATTCAGTTGCAGGATCGGGACCATAACTTGTACCACAGAAATAATTGGGATAAAATGTGGATGTGGAATAGACTAATAGTGTTGCTCTTAATATCAAAACAAATATATTTCATTTTCATTTCATGTTTGTGTTTTTCCTTTTTCTTAACTATTGGATACATGAAAAGCTTTGAATCCATTTTGAAATATGGTATTATATAGCCTACATTAGATACCTTTGAAACAGTGCATGTGGGTGTTTGTGACATTTCTGAAGTTTCATGATTGACAGGCACTGCCAGAAAAAGTAGTAATATGAAGAATCACTTGTTCCAAGAATATTGAGATTCCTTCTGAATTTGAGTCTGCATTCGTGCACTTCTGGAAGCTGGCAGGGGGGTTGCTCACGTGAACAGTAATGTACTGAAGGGAGGTGAGGTTTTTAGACTAACCACTTTTTTTCTTGGCTAAAAATTGTAGCCCCAAATTCCCTGGATCACACCGAGTAGTATCTTAGGACTCGTGTACACAGGGAAATTGCCCAACCGAGTTATGGTGGAATAATTATACCACTATGGCTATGCCATGTACATACTGTACTCCTGAATAAAAGAGACTTATTTCTGGTATGAATATTTCACCTTGAAAGTCACATTAATTCAGAATCGAGTGTCCACAGGGCAAGTTATACTGACATATAGTTATAGCAGTGTAATTATTCCACTCTATCTAAGCCAATCAACTTCCCTGTACAGACAAGCCCTTGCTCTGTCCTAACCATGGCTTTGCCACAAGCGTTGAGTAAGGAGCAGCACATTTGGCCCTCTATGAGCAGTCCTATTGGTTTAACGGACCTGATCCAAAGCCGATTGAACTTAGTAGGAGTATTTCTATGGACATCAGTGGGCTTTGAATTAGGAATAGTGTGAACCAGGGTGGTAGAATCTGGCTCTGTTTCAGAGAAGCTTTCACATGATAATTTCCTTTTTTTTTTTTTTTTTTTTGGGGGGGTGTTTTTTTAAATAAGAATTTGCATGTTTGACTTTTAATTTACATTTGAAAATACAATTGTGCCATTTTATTGTAATACACTAGGTGTGACACTCACCCCTACATGCATTAATCCACTGAATAAAACCTGAGTAAAGAAGCTTTGTAGGCCAGATTCTGATCTCAGGTAGGCTGGTATAGATCTGATGTAACTCTGGTCTATAAATAAAAAAGTAGCACCAAGAAGACCCACTGAAAACTGGATCACCAGAGCCATGGAGATTTAGATGAATATAACTGAAACCAGAATCTTGGTCCCATGTGCAGGTTGGAGTAATGCTGTGCACCAACCAGACAGGAGACAGGCCATGAACTGCAACAAAGCTTTCACCAGCAATACCCTGCAGAGATGTACTGTCAATACTTTAGTAAGACTTTTACAAATATATCTCCTGTTACCCCATGATAAAGCCTGTGTCCTGGGGTGCTGCAGGAAGGAGGCACAAGTGTCATGGAAGCGTGTTCATTTGTTCCAGTTCAAGCAAAAACAAGGAGATGAGGCAGCGCCACTTGGCAAACCAACTTATGTTGAGCTACTTTTTGCTGGAAACATTAATATTTTGCACTGCAAAAATCTGCTGCATAAATTGATAGTATAGCCCAGTGTTCTACCTGTGTGGTCTGTGCTCACAACTGCATTCCTCGCAATTAAAGTGGTACAACACCCTTGGTGTGGACACAGTTATAATGGTATGAAGATGATTTTACCAGTATAGCTTATGCCCATAAAGGAAGGGGAATAAACACTATTGGTATAAGGTATCTTTATACCAATATAACTGTGCCCACACTAGGCATTGTACCAGCATAACTATTTCACTAATAAATCACACCCCTAA
>NC_048310.1:28791048-28824002 GCF_013100865.1 Trachemys scripta elegans | reverse complement strand
TCTCTAAGATGCCACAAGTACTCCTGTTCTTTTTATGTTATCAGTGACTCTTAGTAACGACTAACCTTTTATGCTGACAGATTGTGAGCACCTCACTTACACTGATGAGTAATTACTAACAAAAGTAGCTCTGGTTAAATCAATGGGACTACCTGTGTGAGTAACTGTCCACCAATATGAATAATAGGCTCATAATCTGTCCCCTAATGACTGTACACTGACATATTTAAACCAAATTGCCCCTATGTTACATCCTGTGACTTGGCTTCTTTAGAACCACAGACAGTACACTTTGCCATTTCAGATATTTTTTAATGGGGTATATTTGGAAAAAGACCTTTCCATTGGCCCTTTCCTCAAAAGTGAAGAGACAGCATCTCCCCAACATTCCTCTCAATGGACCAACGGGAACTCTCAAAAACACTTCCCTCCTATGGGTTTTTCTGCCAGAGGAACAAAGTTCCCCATTCTCTCATTCCAACACTATGCTCTTGCAAAGATGTGAATGGAAGGTCTGCTGCACGTGTGCAAAGAGTATCAGAACTCCAATTCACTAGGTGGAGCTGAGAGGAGAACAGAGCCAAATAGGACAGAATTAATTTCTGGTTTCAAGAGCTATTCTTCCAGTGGTATGTTTAATAACCTTTCCAGATGTACAGGGCGTATGTTCAGATAGGAAGATTTCACTTTAATGTATGATTTATGTAACAGGGAAAAATGTTTTCTGATAAATTAGACTCCTCAAAAACAAGAGTTCACTGTATTGTGGGAGGGGTGTGTGAAATTCACACGTCAGAAAATCTTTCCTTTGAGCTTTGCTGACCATTGTCTCAGAGTGATCACTGGTCTTGTGGCTCCAGGGAATTTTCCTTTGAAATCAGTTATTCATTTCTGAGCTCTGACACAATAGGGAAAGAAGATAATCTCATCCTGATGTCCTATTTCATTTGCCAAAGAAAAATGGGGTGCAAATGACACAGCACGTGTCGAAAGCACCGTAAGGGGAAATATATGCATGTATCCAAGTAGTATGTATGAGTGTGTGTGTGTGTGTGTGTGTGTGTGTGTGTGTGTGTGCGCATATATATGCATACGCACGCACATATGAACTTTATGGTAACGTATTTGAATAATCATTCCCGTTGTGTTGTCTGAAATTAGAGCCCTATATTCTCTAATTTGCTTCTTATTTCTTCCTTACTCTGAACTATTGGCATGCTTTGGAGTCTGCTGCTCAGTTTTGCGAAGGAGATACACACATGCTGAACTTATTTATAAATAAAATGGGAATGTCTCCCTGGGACTGTTCAAACTGGCAGCACTGTAAAGAGAGATCCACTACTGAGCCACATGCCAAGGTTCAGATATATTCACAATGTGAACTTCCACTCAGTCCTGCCAATGATATTAAACTAGACCAGACCAGATTGCTATCTTGAAGGAGGGGGGAGAATTAATAGCTTCATGTTTCCAATGTCTGTGCCATCAGAAATTTGTCCATTTACAGTGTATCATTTGTGCATAAATATTCACTTACCTCCCCACTCACATAACAAGCCATCACAGAGGACACACTATGTACACACGTACAGTATATGGAAACATGCCCTTTTTGTTGTGGGAATCCACAACTGGAAAAAATATATTTTTATTACTTCTCACAGGGACCATATCCTCTAAAACAAATTATGTTCTCTGTCAGAATACTGTGCGAGTTGAAATATTGCTATATTTCTTTAGAATATTCTCTTTTCTTGTTCATTATTAATGGGCATGTATTCACTTCTATGACCTTAAGACACCATAAAATGTTTCTGGACAATATTTGAGATTGGAAACACAATAAAGGAAAAATATATTAACTTGGAAAAATTGTGAAATTCCATTCTTTCATGAAAGACAAATTAACTGACTTAAGTGTACTTGCAGATGTTTTCCTCCAAGGATTGTTAATTATTACCATTCAATTGCTCATAATTGCGAGACACAGAGCGAGAGAGAGTGTGTGATTACTGTTTTAAAGGCATGAGACTCATTTCTGCAGAACTAGGTTCTGTGTTGAAAGTTTTACTCATTTTCAACAATAGAAATAGGTAACAACACCAACTTTTCTTTAAAAACCACCTTATAAATTACAGAACTAGATAAAGATGATTGATTTGTTCTTCATGTCATAGGCGACAACTCCATGGGTGCTCTGGGACTGGAGCACCCACAGGGAAAAAATGGTGGGTGCTGAGCACCCACTGGCAGTCCCTCTATCAGAACCTCCCCCTCCTTCCCCACATCTCCTGCCCGCCACGATCTGCTGTTTTGCAAGGCGTGCAGGAGGCTGTGGGGGAGGGAGGAGCAGCAAGGATGTGGTACACTCAGGGAAGGGGGTGGAATGGGGTGGGAATAGGCAGGGTGGAGGTGGAGCGGGAGCAGGAAGAGGTGGGGTGGGGCCTTGGGAGAGGGGTAGAATGTGGGTAGGGTCTGGGAGAGAGCTGGGAGGCAAGCACCCCCTGGCACATTGTAAAGTCGGAACCTGTGCTTCATGTAATAGAAAGCATAGGGCATTTCACTTCAAACAGGCTGGTTTTATTGTAATGGCCAAGGCATCACTCACACACACCTATGTCTTACAGCTTGGAACAGAAAGCTAATTAGAGCTGCATTCAACTTGAGGAGTGGGCGCTTAAACTTTCACTCAGCTCAAGTGGCTTGTCACTTTAGATTTCTCATATCCGAACCCTGACTATGTGTAAAATTTTCAGAGGTCCACACCTCCATTTGAAATTTTTTAGGGTTCCGCAAATTAAAAAAGGTTGAAACCATACTGTGCTAAACTATCTGTTCAATCTTATATTTAGCTGTCACTCTCTTAGTACGTTGCCCAGACCTGAAGAAGAACTGTGTGTAGCTTGAATGCTTGTCTCTCTCATCAACAGAAGTCAGTCCAATAAAAGATATTACCTTACCCACCTTGTTTCTCTAATATCTTGGGACACATGGCTACAACAACACTGCATACATACTGTAAGGCCTGGTCTACACTGAGTTTAATTCGAATTTAGCAGCGTTAAATCGAATTAACCCTGCACCCGTCCACACAACGAAGCCATTTATTTTGAAATAAAGGGCTCTTAAAATCAATTTCTGTACTCCTCCCCGACGAGCGGAGTAGCGCCAAAATCGATATTGTCATTTCAAATTAGGGTTAGTGTGGCCGCAATTCGATGGTATTGGCCTCCGGGAGCTATCCCACAGTGCACCATTGTGACCGCTCTGGACAGCAATCTGAACTCAGATGCACAGGCCAGGTAGACAGGAAAAGCCCCGCGAACATTTGAATTTTATTTCCTGTTTGCCCAGCGTGGAGAGCACAGGTAACCATGCAGGCCGATAATCGAAAAAGAGCACCAGCATGGACCGTACGGGAGGTACTGGATCTGATCGCTATATGGGGAGAGGATTCAGTGCTAACAGAACTTCGTTTGAAAAGATGAAATGCCAAAACTTTTGAAAAAATCTCCAAGGGCATGATGGAGAGAGGCCACAACAGGGACTCAGATCAGTGCCGCGTGAAAGTCAAGGAGCTCAGACAAGCCTATCAAAAAACAAAGGAGGCAAACGGTCGCTCCGGGTCAGAGCCGCGGACATGCCGCTTCTATACCGAGCTGCATGCAATTCTAGGGGGGGCCGCCACCACTACCCCACCTCTGACCGTGGATTCCGATGAGGGGGTAATCTCATCAGCCACACCTGAGGATTATGCGGATGGGGAGGAGGAGGAGGACAAGCTTGCGGAGAGCACACAGCACTCCGTTCTCCCCAACAGCCAGGATCTTTTTCTCAGCCTGACTGAAGTACCCTCCCAAGCCAGTATCCAAGACCATGACCCAATGGAAGGGACCTCAGGTGAGTTTACCTTTTAAAATATAAAACTTGTTTTAAAAGCAAGCGTTTTTTAATGATTACTTTGCCCTGAGGACTTGGGATGCATTCGCGGCCAGTACAGCTACTGGAAAAGTCTGTTAACGTGTCTGGGGAGGGAGCGGAAATCCTCCAGGGATATCTCCATGAAGCTCTCCTGGTGGTACTCCAAAAGCCTTTCCACAAGGTTTCTGGACAGTGCAGCCTTATTCCGTCCTCCATGGTAGGTCACTTGACCACGCCATGCTAGTAGCAAGTAATCTGGTATCATTGCATGACAAAGCCTGGCAGCATATGGTCCCGGTGTTTGCTGGCATTCAAGCAACATCTGTTCTTTATCTAGCTGTGTAATCCTCAGGAGAGTGATATCGCTCATGGTAACCTGGTTGAAATACGGGAATTTAATTAAGGGGACAGAGGTGGCCATTCCTACTGGGCTGTTTGCCTGTGGCTGAAAAGAATTCCTTCCCTGCAGTTAGCCAAGCGCAGTGTGGGAGGGGAATTGGCCCTGAGCTTTTCACGTTTGGCTAGCAGGGATCTTCCCTGATACCAGCCGCGCAGTGGGGGGAGGGATAAAGAGATCATCCAGAGAATTGGATGGGGGGAGTTAGTTTGTTTTCTGCTGCTGAAGGTTAACAGGAAAACTGCAGCACTCAACGGGCTTTGCTTGGTATGTGGGAAAGGAGGGCGCAGAAGCCGAAAGACAATGGCTTACCATGGCCGCATGCAAGCCGAATTCTGTTGCCTGGACTTGCGTCTGTGATCTCTAGCAGCAAAGCCACAGGCACTCAATATTAAGAGGCAAAATGCGACCTTGCACAGAAATCACATGTGCTATGTAATGTGAATAGTGTTGGTCACCGTGAAAGAGTATAAGCATTGTTCTGTAAAATGTATCTTTTTAAAAAATTCTCTCCTTTTTTCCCTCCCTCCAGCAGCTGCAAATTTTTCAAGCCTCCCTCCTCCATCCCGAAGGCTATCTCAGATAAGGCGTCGGAAAAAGAGGACACAAGACGAGATGTTCGCGGAAATCATGGAATCCACCCGCAGTGAAAGAGCTCATCTGAATGAGTGGAAGGACACGGTTTCAAAGTATAGGAAAGATGCCAGTGAACGTGAGGACAGGAGGGACCAAGGTGAGGACATGAGGGACCAACATGAGGAGAGGAGAGACGCTTGAGATGAGAGGTGGCGGCAGGAAGATCAGAGGAGGCAGGATGCAATGCTGGGGCTGCTGCGTGAGCAAACAGACATGCTCCGGCATCTGGTGGAGCTTCAGGAACGGCAGCAGGATAACAGAATGCTGCTACAGCCCCTGTATAACCCCCCTCCCCCCTCCCCATGTTCCATAGCCGCCTCACCCAGACGTGTAAGAACGCGGGGGGGGGGGAGGCTCCATGCATCCTCCCGTTCCACCCCAGTGGACAGCCCAAGCAAACAGCTGTCATTTTTTTAACCTTTTTTTAGTGTCCTTTTCCTTCCTGCCGATCCTCCTCCCAAACCCCACCCGGGTTCTCTCCCTCTTTTTATAATCAATTAATAAAGAATAAATGATTTTTAAACGATAGTGACTTTATTTCCTTTGAAAGCAAGCTGTGATCGAAGGGGGAGGGTGGGTTCCTTACAGAGAATGAGTCAATAAAGGGGGCGGGTTTTCATCAAGGAGAAACAAACAGAAATTTCACACTGTAGCCTGGCCAGTCATGAAACTGGTTTTCAAAGCTTCTCTGATGCGCAGCACTTACTGGTGTGCTCTTCTAATCGCCCTGGTGTCTGGCTACGCGTAATCAGCAGCCAGGCAATTTGCCTCAGCCTCCCACCCCGCCATAAAGGTCTCCCCCTTACTTTCACAGAGATTGTGGAGCACATAGCAAGCAGCAATAACAATGGGGATATTGGTTTGGCTGAGGTCTGAGCGAGTCAGTAACGATCGCCAGCGACCTTTTAAACGTCCAAATGCACATTCTACCACCATTCTGCACTTGCTCAGCCTGTAGTTGAACAGCTCCTGACTCCTGTCCAGGCTGCCTGTGTATGGCTTCATGAGCCATGGCATTAAGGGGTAGGCCGGGTCCCCAAGAATAACTATTGGCATTTCAACATCCTCAATGGTTATTTTCTGGTCCGGGAAGTAAGTCCCTTGCTGCAGCTGTTTAAACAGAGTCGTGTTCCTGAAGACGCGAGCATCATGAACCCTTCCCGGCCAGCCCATGTTGATGTTGGTGAAACGTCCCTTGTGATCCACCAGTGCTTACAGCACCATTGAAAAGTACCCCTTGCGGTTTATGTACTGGTACCCTGGTGCTCCAGTGCCAAGATAGGGATATGGGTTCCATCTATCGCCCCACCACAGTTAGGGAATCCCACTGCAGCAAAGCCATCCACTATGACCTGCACATTTCCCAGAGTCACTATCTTTCGTAGCAGCAGCTCAGTGATTGCTTTGGCTACTTGCATCACAGCAGCCCCCACAGTAGATTTGCCCACTCCAAATTGATTCCCAACTGACCGGTAGCTGTCTGGCGTTGCAAGCTTCCACAAGGCTATCGCCACTCGCTTTCTCAACTGTGAGGGCTGCTCTCATCCTGGTATTCTGGCGCTTCAAGGCAGGGGAAAAAGCAAGTCACAAAGTTCCATGAAAGTACCCTTACGCATGCGAAAGTTTTGCAGCCAGTGGGAATCGTCCCACACCTGCAACACGATGTGGTCCCACCAGTCCGTGCTTGTTTCCTGGGCCCAGAATCAGCGTTCCACGGATAGAACCTGCCCCATTAACAACATGACCTCCAAAGCACTAGGGCCCGCGGTTTGAGAGACTTCGGTGTCCATGTCCATGTTCTCATCACTCTTGTCGCTGCGCTGCCGTCGCTGCCTCCTCCTTGCCTCGGTTTTCTGGTCCTGGTTCAGCATAAACTGCATGAGAATGCGCGAGGTGTTTACAATGTTCATGACTGCTGTCTTGAGCTGAGCGGGCTCCATGCTTGCCGTGGTATGGAGTCTGCAGTGTTTACCCAGGAAAAAAGGCGCGAAATGGTTGTCTGCCGTTGCTTTCATGGAGGTAAGGGTGAGGCTGTACCCAGAACCACCTGCGACAATGTTTTTTGCCCCATCAGGCACTGAGATCTCAACCCAGAATTCCAATGGGCGGGGGAGACTGCGGGAACTATGGGATAACTATCCACAGTGCAACGCTCCGGAAATCGATGCTAACCCCGGTACATGGATGCACACCGCCGAATTAATATGCTTAGTGTGGCCGCATACATTCGACTTTATACAATCTGTTTCCAAAATTCGAATTCTGTAAATTCGGATTAATCCCGTAGTGTAGACATACCCTAAGAGACCATTCAAGATAAAGTGGTCTGTTAACACCTCTTCAGACATAGGACACTTCACCTTGAATGGTCTTTTACAATATGTGTTAACTACTTATGCTAAACAATGTGTTCCATCTTGTATTTAGTTTTAGCACTCTGGATATGTCTACACTGCAATTAAAAACCCACCAGGAGCCAGAATATCTACACCGCAATTAAACAGCCCCTTAACCTGAGCCTGAGTCAGATGACACTTAGTAATCCTGACTTTTGTCGTCATCCTCCTAACAAAGATGTCAGACTTCATCCCTTGCCATACTGTTCCTACTGCACAGGAAACAACTCCTTGAAAATATCTGCTGCTACCACAGATTACCAACAGACATTGTATCAGACCAGGGACCCCAGTTCATCTCCCGATTCTGGTGGGAATTTCTCAGACTCCTTGGCATTGAGTCCTTCGTCCTGCAGACTAATAAGCAAACAGAGAGAGTCAATCAAATCTTGGACTAGTATCTTCACTGCTTTCTGAGTTACCACTAGGACTACTGGCTCCATCTGCTATGCTATGCCTAATTTGCATATAACAATGCAATCCATGCCTTGACTCAACATAGCCCAGTCTTTGCAAACTATGGCATTCAACCGTTTCCACCCAGACTTAACCATAAGTTCTCCAAGATCAGCCGTTGGTAACCCTCTCACCAACACCGGGAGCTCAAGGAACACTTGCAATCTGCCAAAGAAGCCTATAAACACCATATGGAGCAAGACAATCGGGCTGCCCCCAATCCAGGCCACAGGAAACAACATGTGGCTCTAGGCCCAGAACGTTAAACCAAGCCACCCATCTGCCAAACTAGACTACCAATATCTGGGCCCCTGCAAGATTACAGAATGGGCAAACCCAGTGGCCTTCAGGATATGTTGTTCACTTTTAAAGCCCTTCACTGAGAAGCCACCCCCAAACTGCTGCAACCCGCCACCCATAACAGTTCACGGACGGGAGGAGCACTTGGTCCACTGCATCCTCAACTGTTAGTGAGTTAGGGAAGGCTCCAGTACCTGGTGGACTAGGAAGGCTATGGTCCAGATGAGTGGTCTTGGGAACTGGTAGATAACATCCATGCCCTGGTCCTATTGTGAGAATTCCCTCAGAAGTACCCTGAGAAACCTGGCTCTGGCCCTGAGGCCCTTAGGGGGCGTGGGTGAGTAGGGGGATATGGTCAGGACTCAGGACCTGAGTCTCTGGACAATCTAACAAGCACAGCTGGCCTCTAGTTGGCTTGAAGAATCAGCAGACCAGCTCTTAAATCCAGCAGCAGCAGTTTAGCAGCTGCTCAAAGCCTTTGCCCATGGTTGCAATAGATCCTGCCCCAGACCCAGCCTTATGCCTGCCTTGCTTCACTTCAAGGCAACTCTGAGCCTTGGCTCAGTATCTGGCCTCTGACTTCAGCTCTGACCTTTGGCTCCAATTCCTGACTTCAGCTCTGACCCTGGGCTCCTATTCCTAACTCTTGCTCCAACCATTAGACACGACAGTCCACATCCTGAACTCTGACACCCCGATTCCCCCTCACATGGGTCAGTGCTCTTTCCAGCAGTACGTAGGGTTCAGTGTGGGGAACCTCCTCCCATCCAGAGCTGCAGAGATTGACAGTGCCACCTTTGTGGGCTGGGCTTTGTGAAGTAACACTGGGGCCTGCTCAGGGCATATGCTGCAGCCTATCCTCTGTGCTCAGGTGAGCTCTCCAGGACCATATGGGTGCCTTCCTAAATGGCGCCCCTAGGTCCACACACCTCTCCCCTTCTCAGTCCTTCAGATCCTGCTCCTCTCTCTTCTCCTTGGTCTGGCCCCTGAGTCCCCTGCTTGACTCCCCCAAGTCCAGTTCTGCCCTCTCCTGTAGCTCTAGCTGACCCATCTCTCTCCACAGCCAGGGGGAGTGCTTCCAGGGAATGGGGTGGGGGGTAGATGTGAGGGGGCAGTGATAGGCACTGTGGGGGCAGGCTTGATGTGGTGGTGACCCACCAGACCCTACCTGTAATCAACTGTTTGGGAAATACTGCACGAGCAAGTTGTAAGGCAAAGAGGAGATGAAGGCATGAGGGCTTAAGCAAAAGATGGAGCTGAAGCAGCACTGCTAAAGAGTAATGTTAAAGTGGTAGTGCTAAGCACCAGAGTTGAAGTTCTGGACCATAATAAAGGACATACTGGGTCAGACCAATGTCCATCTAGCCCAGTATCCTGTCTTCCAACAGTGTCCGGGGCCAAATGCTTCAGAAGGAATGAACAGAACAAGGCAATTTTTGAGTGATCCATCCCCTGTCATCCAGTACCAGCTTCCAGCAGCCAGAGACTTAGGGACACCCAGAGCATGGGGTTGCATCCCTGACCATCTTGGCTAATAGCCATTGATGGACCTACCCTTTATGAATTTATCTAGTTTTTTGATCCCAGTTATACTCTTGTCCACCACAATTTCCCATGGCAATGAGTTCTATAGTTTGACTGTACGTTGCGCAAATAAGTACTTCCTTTTGTTTGTTTTAAACCTGCTGCCTATTAATTTCCTGGGGTGAAGCCCAGTTCTTGTGTTATATGATGGGGTAAATAACATTTCCTCATTCATTTTCTCCACACTATTCATGATTTTATGGACTTCTATCATATTTCCCCTTAGCCATCTCTTTTCCAAGATGAACAGTTCCAGACTTTTTAATCTCTCCTCATATAGAAGCTGTTTCACACTCCTAAGTATTTTTGTTGCCCTTCTCTCTACTTCTTCCAATTCTTTTTTTTTTCCAATTTTTTTTTGAGATGGTGCAACCAGAACTCCATTGCAGTATTCAAGGGGTGGGTGTACCATGGATTCATACAGTGGCATTATGATATGTTCGGTCTTATTATCTATCCTTTTCCTGTTTCCTAGTATTCTGTTAGCTTTTTTTGACCACTGCTGCACATTGAACAGATGTTTTCAGAGAACTATCCACAATGACAAGATCTCTTTCTTGAGCGGCAATAGTTAATTAAGATCCCATCATTTTGTATGGAAAACATAATCCCAACTATACAATGTGCATTACTTTGCATTTATCAACATAAAATGGCAGATGAAATTCTGTTACCCAGTCACCCAGCCCTTTGTAGCTCTTCGCAGTCAGCTTTGGACTTAAACTATCTTGAGTAGTTTTGCATCGTCTATTAAATTTGCCACTGCACTGTTTACCCCTTTTTCCAGATAATGATGAATATGTTGAACAGCACAGGTCCCAGTACAGATCCTTGGGGGATCCCACTATTTACCTCTCTCCATTGTTAAAACTGACCCCATGTTTCCTGTCTTTTAACCAATTACTGATCCATGAGAGGACCTTCCATCTTGTCTGCTTACTTTGCTTAAGAGCCTCTGGTGAAGGACCTTGTCAAAGGCTTTCTGAAAGTCCAAGTACACTTTATTCACTGGATCACCATTGTCCATGTGTTTGTTGACCAGCTGAAATCAATAGCAAAACTCCCATTGACTTCAGCAGGCTTAGGATTTCACCCCAGAGTTCCAGATACAGGAAAAGTGGAAGAATAATCAGTCATATAGTCAGAATTTAAGCCAGAAGGGACCACCAGATCACCTAGTTTGACCTCCTGAGTATTACAGGCTACCAACACCACCCAGCACCCACACACTAAATCCCTCAACCCAACAGTCCTTCAGAGTCAAGGACTGTCAGGACCAAAGGGATAGACAAGAGAACCTAATATGCCTTTTAAAGTCTCTAATTTCTTTTGCATTTCATAGCAAGTTTGACAAATATGATTGACAATCCTAGATCACTGCATAATGTCAATCATAACAGCAGCCTAGTTTGAAAGTTCAGATTATGAACTCCTTTAATCAGGCAATTACCTACAAATTCAAATTCCAGTTTTTACATTCTTTTTGAATACATAAATGAAGAAACATCACCCCACCCCTCCATCAAGCACAGATTTTATTTTTATACCACTGTACTGACTGAAATATATTTCTGAGATACTTAATCTTTGCTTCCCTGAAGTTCTTCTCCCATACCTGTGGATAAACATCCACAGAACAGAGCCAACATCCAAGCAACATTCCTGTTCTCCAGCCACGATAGAAAGCACATGGGAAAACATGCTTGTGCTGGGTTGGTGCCAGAAGTGTGTGTTCAGCTCTCTTGGGTTGAAAGCTGAAGCTGATGAATTAGACACACCCTTCAAAACAACAAAGATTAAGCTGCCACCTCTCATGCTTACGTTTGGGAAATTAATTGTCCCTCTCAAGTCTGGTAGGAAAAAGGCAGAATGCAATTTAGCAAGAGCTGCAATGGTGGCGCTTCACATCGGAGTGGGCCAAACAGTTCAGAAATTCAAGTTGTGAATATGGTGAGAAGCGATTTCATGCTATTTCATTGTCTCGTGGCTCTTGGACAAACATCAATGACAATGTTCAATTACACACCGGCAGGTTTAAAAAAGCCACATGATGTTGTGAGACTAAGAGTCTATTTCCTATTCAGGGGGGCTCATTAAGCGTGAAACATCTGTATATGACCAAAATGGGGTAGTGGCTGTGGATGATGTAGTTCTGATAGTTGGGGGTGGGGGGAATAAATAAAAAACTGACCATCCAAATTCCTTATAATCCTTCAGCCACTCAGTACCTATTTCCACTGACACATCATCACTAGGAATTTCTGAACTGGAGTTCCCTTGAATGTCATTGGGGTCAAAGTATTTCCATGGATAAATAATATCCAAATGTATGGTTTTGTGCAAGGATTAGCTGACAGTTTCTAGCCTGTTTTCATACCCCCCAACAGTTTGCTATAGCTGCATCTGATCTGAGTATTTCCAATTCTGGATACAGAATGTCAGCAAGTTTCTAATTTTTTATTTTAAATGCAGAAAATTTTCCAGTGTCTCTATTTAAATACAAACTATTTGCATAAAAGATGTCTAAGCATGTGGCAATCCAATTGCTCTCTACTGGCTGTCTCACTGCTCAAACATGCTGAGGCACCAAACCTGAATTCCTCACACTCTCTCCACTAAACAGTTTGCAGCATTTTACCGGATTCTGGTTTCTATTTCCAATTAGTTCCCCAACTCACTATATTTAATGAACAGCAACTGCCAGATTAACTGCTTTACTTGACCATCTTCACCCAACCTACTTTGATGTTCAGTTCTCAAGCGCCAGAATACCTTTTGGATAAAGATCAGACAGCATTAAACAGAATTACTAATTAATTAAGCAAAGTTAAATTTTAAACACTGTTTGTTGTGTTAGCCAAAAGCCTGAACAGAACAGTCAATTTTTTTTCATTGGAAATCAAAAAGATAATTTTTCCCTCCTCCCCATCTAACAAAGAAAAAAAAGTCTGCATACGCTTTGTCTAAGATGATTCAGGATGATACCTGCAGCAGCAAGATTTGTGTTTGATCACTGAGCATACCAAAAATCACATTAGCAGGATGCAATTTGCTATCACAAGCTATATAATTTAATCTAGTAAAGAACTGCTTAAGTAAAAACTGACACTTTCACAGAGATCGCTTACGACTTGCTAGTAGTATTATCAGCTGACAGATGTGGACATCAAGTAGCCATTTGAAACTAAAAAGATTACCCTTTCAAAGGCTGCTATATACTTGTTTTGGTTGGTAACACTGATACTGATAAAAATAACTTCTTACCACCTCAAAATAAGTTGTAGGTATGTATGTGCACAGTATTTGCAGTCTTTACATTTCTTTATTCCTTTAGATTTTTTTTTTGTCCAGGTGTCATAAGGAGAAAAATTCAGAGCCTAAAAAATTCTTTATTTAAATGAAGAATTAGTAGGGAAAATGTTATTAATAATGGAGTTTTTTATATCAGCCCACTCCCATCTAACTTAGATGTTCAAGGGGAAAACTGGGTTTCTGCCACCTTTGCTATTATACCAGGGGCTCTGAAGATCCCTGAACTGTGGACTATTATCAACCAATTCATCAAAAGCACTTCCCCTGGGGAAAACATCTTGACCCTCCCCTATCTATTCTTTTAAAGTAAGCAAGGATATAGACAAATCTTGTAACATTATTTTGGTTGCTATGAATCAAGTGTATGTTTGGCGACCTTACCTTAGGTTAATAGTCTCTAGCAGATTTAGAATGCTACCAGCATTTAGTTTCAGACAACACTAGTAAACTAAGCAGACAATTATTCCTACTGCTCTATAGTTCACACTTTAAAAATCTGTTTGTTCTTTTTATTATAGAGGCTTTTTAGATACCAAATCCTCAGGCTTTGAATGTCTATTCCTACCCTTTGCATATTTTATTATGTGGTAGCACCAAAGTAAAGCAGAATCGAAGTGTGGTCTCATCGTTAAGTAGCTGGAACTGGGCTCAATTACAAGCTCGGCCACAGATTTCCTGTACGACGTTGGGCAAGTCACTTGACTTATTTGTGTCTAAATTCCTCATTTGTAAAATAGAGATAAAGATATTAACTTGTCTAGTTAGTTTATAAACTCTTCAGGGAAGAGACATAATGTATGTTTGTACAGGGACTACCACAATGGGATCCTTATTTCACTGGTGACCTCTATGTGCTACTGTAATATAAGTAAATTTATAATAATAAACTCAGGCTAAATTTCATTCTCCAAAAATAAAAATCTCAATAGTTCAGGAGCATCCCTCTTCAGTGCTAGAGCATGTAACCTACATGTCTGTGGGTATTTTTCCTCTCCCAAGACTTTCAAATGCCAACACGTGGCATTCAGAATTCCATGAACTTTAATTTACCATGTTCACTGTATTTTGGGTCAAAGGAATACTTACCAATTATTCACTGAAGTAGAGTGGCTGAAAACATTTACACACATGCTCAGTTTTATGCACATGAATTCCCACGTAATTCAAAGGGGATACCCAAGTGTACAAAGTTAAGCATACATGTGAGTGTCTGCAGAACTGGGGCCTTAAGTATGAGGAGTAAGGGGCTTGAGTATACGACAAAAACAGCACTGAGTTTAAACAGTTTCATTTGTTTCCAATCCAAATTGAAATACATACTTTATAATAAAATCAAAGATACATTTGGCATATGTATGACAGGGTACCATCCTGGAAACGTCACTTGTGAGCAGTCCAAACAGACATGAGTAATCTCACTGAAGTCATGAGTAATCACTGAAGGAGCAGACCCTTTCATTTTAGCATATGT
Organism: Trachemys scripta elegans; assembly: GCF_013100865.1. Classification (NCBI taxonomy): domain Eukaryota; kingdom Metazoa; phylum Chordata; order Testudines; family Emydidae; genus Trachemys; species Trachemys scripta. Next base: position 28,809,529 of record NC_048310.1, on the reverse strand, counting down.
GAAATATTAAATTACCAGATTCCAAAGAATGTAATCCACAAAGAGGGAAAATATTTTGCTATAGAGATTTTTTTCATCTTGCGTAACTGATTATGTACACGATACTGCCATTGATCTAGTGTAATACGGTATCAGTTGCCTTCCCGTACTGAATGAGACACATTTGGAATCCACATGTAAGCAGCATGTCTTGCTAAAGCAAGAAATTTGCTTCAGTTCCAGAGAGTTAGTAAATGCAATACAAGGACCACATTTTCCTCTAGGATGTGTGCACAGAGCACCCCTTGCCCTCAGTAGGCATTCTGTAAGCACAGCAAAAGGCAGAATTTGGCCCTAAGTATTTTGTTAATTTCAGAGGATGGCTCTAAAGTCAATTCACAAAAAAACAGCTGTTTTGATTGAAGCAAAGGCAGTAGAAGTGGTTTTTATTTTAGTAACTCTGTACACTTCACTCCATACCTACTAAATATCTAAAATTCAGATAGAAGAGGATAGTGTTAGACAGATAGGCACACAAACCTTGAATGAAGGGTCTGCAATACTTCACTACTATTTTTAATTCTTATTTTGTGGCATCCAAGTCGATCTTTATTAACTTCGCCTGTGTGTTCACTTTTGCTATCTATTTTTAATCTGAAAATGGCTGGTGTTTTCCTTTGAAATAGAAAAGGCTGGCTCTGTTTTTATCTCGGAAAATAGTGTATTATGTATAACTGGTTTTAGGATGGGAAAAATTATAATTGTTGTATAAGTCAGATACTAATGTAAATCATTAGAGAAGGTAAGATACCAAGAGCCAGGTTCTGATCTAAGTGTGGCTCCAATCCTTTGACATCTGGAATTATGCTGGATTTACTCAAGAGTAACAGAGATCAGAATCTGACATTTATTCTTGCAGTTTTACAAAATCTATTTGAATTAGAAGGTATATTTACAGCAACTAGCATCCTAGTATTACCTGAAGAGTTTAAATAAAATGGCAGCTGCCGTGACGAGCTCAAGTCATTTTAGACTCTTTTGAAGTATTCATATGAATACCGGCACATTGCATGATTCATGCACATATCAAATACTCATCCCATCCAGTTTCTGTTTTCAATTCAAAAAGTGGCTGTAGAAAAGGGCCTGGTAATGAAAATGAACAGGAGGGTGTTTGTGGCAAAGCTGTCTATCACGGGCCAGCTGGCCCTATGAGGCAAGACAGGGCACAGCTTGCCCGTGACTTAGCAGCTATCCCTCAGCCTCACTGATGAGATGGCAACATAGGGGCACGTAGTAATCCCTGCTCGTTGTAATGGAGTTAGAGTGATTGACCCCAGCTGTGGAGGACTCCTTAAACAGTGCTGAGTTTAGCTGGGGGAGATACTACAGAGAAAGCAGGATTCTCCTGCAGGAAGGATAACCCACTGGGAGTAGGGTAGGCTCCTGTGTGTGGGGAGTCGTGAGATAGGGCTCGTACATGTTGGAAGACAGGTAGGAGAACCAACATGGAGCAGAGTAGGTTCTTGTGGGAGAGGCCTGAGATAGGGACTACAAAGATCCGGGAAATTCCTAATGGAAGTTTCTAGAGCAGAGGTTCTCAAACTGTGGTCCGCGGACTGAACTCCATTCAGGTGGTCAGTGGATATTTTCTTCTAAGGTGCATGCCTGGGCAGCCGCACATGAGAAAATGAAGGGTCACGCACCTAATTAGTGGAGCCGCGCAGGCATGGCTCCAATAATTAGGTACCTGGACCCTGGAGAAGATGCACATGTAAGGTGAGGTTTTGGCCTTGGGGGGAGTAGAGGGTAGGTGGGAGGGGGCAGTGGGGTTAGAAGAGGGGGTGGGGGGGATTTGGGATGTGCAGGGCTGCAGCAGCCAGAGAAAGAGGCGACTTTCCCCAGCTCCAGGGCTGCGGCTTCTTGGGAGAGACGTCCCTCCTTCCCAGCCCCAGCTCGGGGGGGCTGCTGTGCTGGGGGAGAGAGGGAGGGGAGAAAGGGCATATCCATCACAGTGGAAAAGTATGACTACTGATATTAAAATATGAGTTGTGTGCTTTTATTTGTAGAACAAAAAAAGTTAATTATTATTAAGGTTGTTTTTTTTTATATAGCGCTTTTATCCAAAGTGCTTTACAATACTTAGCTAACGGTACAAACAACATTTGGAAAGACCATTAAGTGGTCTACCAAGACCCTCAGCAATTTTCAAGTGGTCCGTGAAAAAAAAAGTTGGAGAACCACTGTTCTAGAGTCCCTAGGGAAGGGAGGCAGTAGGGGAATCCTGCTGTGGAAGAAGCTAGATCAGAGAAGCTCTGGAGGTGCCAGGAGAAGGGACCAAGAAGCACAGGACTTCAGTGGCACCTGAGAGAGGTAGAATAGCTATTAGTTTGGGTATTTGATTTGGACTTTCAGTTGGACCCCTGGACGGTGAATGAACTTTATGAGGAAGAGGAAGACCCAGCGAGAGGCAGGTGGCCAGTAGCAGGTGCCAAGGACAAGTACCCTTTGCAGCACTGCATCCCAACCCAAGGGAGTGCTACACGTGGTGAGTACATGACCTTATACTCTCCTGACAAAAACATCAAATGTTTCTGCCAATTGAGCTGTTGCAAAATGAAGATATGGATATAGGGTGTGACCCAATGAGCGTTAGTTCATTGACTTAAAATTACATTGGATCAGACCCACATTGAGGAGATGTGGTTGTTTTGTGTCCCCAGTTTATTCATTAAAAATAAAGAAAAGATTTAGAAAACCCCAATAATTCTTGATGGATGTGAATAGGAATCCCTCCAGTTTCAGGAAAGTTCAGATCCAAACCTAAACTCTACAGAGTGGATGTCTGTCTGTCTCTAATGTGCCCGGTTGATCCCTCCACCAATACAGTTGACTGGAAAATAAGAGAAAAAATAATCAAAAATTCTTTGCCATTTTTTTAAATCAGAAAATGTCACAACCATCACTACTGCTAACACTTGCAAATCATCAAGAAGAGCTTTTGCTGAAACTTTCCCCTCAAATTCATCTTCAGGTTCTGAAATCAAGCTAATTTTTCCCCTACTGTTACTCACACCTTCTTGTCGACTGTTTGAAATGGGCCATCCTGATTATCACTAAAAAAGTTTTTTTTCTCCTGCTAATAATAGCCCACCTTAATTTATTAGTCTCATTAGAGTTGGTCTGGCAACCCCCATTTTTTCATGATCTCTGTCTATGTGTGTATATATTGTGACAAAGTTCGTCCTCTTTTTTGGTGGGTCCTGCGCTTATTGGCCAATTTTCTTGCCTCAGAGATTCACCATGTGGGTTGGGGAACAGCCCAGAGACATTCCCCGTTGGAAGAACCCACAGTCCAGGTCAATTGGGAGGTCTGGGGGGAACCCGGGCCCGCCCTCTACTCCGGGTTCCAGCCCAGGGCCCTGTGGACTGCAGCTGTCTATAGTGCCTCCTGTAACAGCTACAACTCCCTGGGCTACTTCCCCATGGCCTCCTCCAAACACCTTCCTTATTCTCACCACAGGACCTTCCTCCTGGTGTCTGATAATGCTTGTGCTCCTCAGTCCTCCAGCAGCACACCCTCTCACTCTCAGCTCCTTGCGCCTCTTGCTCCCAGCTCCTCACACTCACACCACAAACTGAAGTGAGCTCCTTTTTAAAACCCAGGTGCCCTGATTAGCCTGCCTTAATTGATTCTAGCAGCTTCTTCTTAATTGGCTCCAGGTGTCCTAATTAGCCTGCCTGCCTTAACTGGTTCTAGCAGGTTCCTGATTACTCTAGTGCAGCCCCAGCTCTGGTCACTCAGGGAACAGAAAACTACTCATCCAGTGACCAATATATTTGCCCTCTACCAGACTCCTGTACCCTACTGGTCTGGGTCTGTCACATATCCCTCCCCCCTGCTCAACGCCAAGGGGTTGGGCAGCTTGGGACGCCAGACAGTGCACACGTGACAAGCCATCTGCGTTGCCATGACGGCTCCCTGCTCTGTGTTGGACACGGAACTGGAAAGGTTGGAGGGATAAGAACCATCTGGTCACCCTTGTGTTCTTCTCTTTGTTCCGCTGCATCCATTGAAGAGGGTCATGGTTGGTCACGAGGACAAATCTGCTCCCGAGCAGGTAGTAGCGCAATGTTTCCATGGCCCATTTTACAGCGAGGCATTCTCTCTCCACCACTGCATATTTTTGTTCCCTTGGAAAGAGTTTCCGACTGAGGTATAGAATTGGGTGTTTCTCCTCCCCGACCATCTGTGATAGAATGGACCCAACCCTACTTCCGATGCATCCGTCTGCAGGATAAACTCCTTGGTGAAATCAGGGGCTATCAGTACGGGGTTACTGCAGAGGGCAGTCCATAGGTCTGTGAATGCTTCCTCTGCTGTGTCAGACCATCTCACCAGATCAGGTCCATGGGCTTTCACTAGGTCTGTCAGGGAGCTTGCCCTTGTGGCAAAGTGGGGGATAAATCGTCGGTAATACCCCACCACACCTAGGAATGCCCAGACTTGTTTCTTGCGACTTGGTTGGGGCCAATTTTGGATGGCCTCTAACTTGGGGTTTTACCAGCCCTTTTCCCACAATGTAGCCAAGATATTTGGCCTCTGTAAACCCTACAGCACACTTGGCAGGGTTTGCTGTAAGGCCAGCTCGCCTGAAGGTATCGAGGACTGCATCCACCTTCTCCAGGTGGGTTTCCCAGTCTGGGGTATGAATGACCACATCGTCCAAGTAGGCAGCAGCATAACTGTTATGCCGGCATAATAGCTCATCCATGAGGCGCTGGAAGGTAGCTGGGGCCCCATGTAGTCCAAAAGGGAGGACAGTATATTGAAAAAGACCCTCTCGTGTAGAGAACGCAGTCTTTTCCTTTGCGTCTTCTGCAAGGGGAATCTGCCAGTACCCCTTTGTCAAGTCTAGTGTAATCAAGTACCGGGCATTGCCCAGACGGTCCACTAGCTCATCTATGCGAGGTATGGGGTACGCGTCGAACTGAGATACTTCGTTTAGTCGCCGGAAGTCATTGCAAAATCTTGTGGTGCCATCAGGTTTGGGCACCAGCATGATTGGGCTGGACCACTGACTGGGGGATTCTTCGATGATCCCCAACTCCAGCAGTTTTTTTACTTCTGCTTTTATTTCTTCCCTTTTTGCTGCTGGCACCCGATAGGGCCTCATTGTTACTCTGGCCCCAGGGTTCGTGACGATGTGGTGATATGTCTCGGTTGTTTGACCCGGTTTTGTCGAGAACATATCTTGGTTCCGGAAGATCATCTCAGACACCTCATTCTTCTGGTCTGGTGTTAAATCGGGAGACACTCTTACCTGTTTGGAAGGCTTGTTTTCCTGGGTTAGGTCTTTTTGGACCGTTGTGCATGCCTCTTGTGCATGCCAGAGTTTCAGAAGGTTAACATGATAAATCTGTTCTTATTTGCTGTGTACTGGCTGCCGCACCTTGTATGTTACTTCCCCCATGGGTTCAACCACCTCATAGGGCCCCTGCCATTGGGCCTGAAGCTTGCTTTCTGCTGTGGGTACCAACACCATAACCCGATCCCCTGGTTGGAACTGTCGCATTTTGCCTGGCGATTGTAATGGGTTCGCTGGGCCTCCTGTGCCTTCTCCAAATGTTCCCATACAATAGGGGTAACCCAAGCTATCCGGTCTCACATCTGCATTACATGCTCTATTATATTTCTCCCTTCATTGGGTTCCTCTTCCCAGATCTCTTTGGCGATATCTAGTATGCCACAGGGGTAACGCCCGTATAATAACTCGAAGGGGGAAAACCCAGTTGAGGCCTGAGGTACCTCCCAGATAGCGAACATAAGGTAGGGTAGTAGGTGTCCCATCCTACCGACTTACCACCTTCCTTATCATAGCCTTGAGGGTTCGGTTAAACCTTTCTACCAACCCATCAGTCTGCGGATGGTAGACCGAAGTTCTCAGGGCATGTCTATGGAGAAGTGAACAGAGGTCCTTCATTAGCTTCGACATAAATGGGGTTCCTTGGTCGGTTAATATCTCCTTCGGTAGCCCCATTCGGACAAAGATCCCCACCAGCTCTTTGACTATAGTTTTAGAGGCCGTGTTCCGCAGGGGGATGGCTTCTGGGTAGCGAGTAGCGTAGTCCAAAACAACAAGTATATATTGGTGGCCCCGAGCGTTCTTCTCCAGGGGTCTGACTAGGTCCATGGCTATTCACTCAAAGGGGACCTCTATGATGGGAAGGGGTACTAAAGGTGCCCTCAAGTGGGGACGGGGACTGTGCAGCTGACACTCTGGGCAGGAGGCACAGTACCTCCGCACTTCTTCATGTACTCCGGGCCAGAAGAACCGTCATAGGACTCGTGCCAGGGTCTTCTCTACCCCCAAATGCCCCCCAAAAAGATGACTATGAGCAAGACTTAATACAGCGTTCTGGTGTTTTTGAGGTACTAGGATCTGCTGTACCTTCTGCCCCTGTACTGGTGCAACCTGGTATAAGAGATCCTTCTTCATTATGAAGTAGGGTCCTGGTCCCTGGGTTTTCCCTTCCACGGGGACCCCATCTATTTCAGTCACTTCCTTCCTAATGTTGTCATACTAATGTCTTCTGCCTGGTCCCATCCAAAATTTCCTCTTCCAGGGCTAATCTGCCCAAGATCTAGGGGCCCAGTCTCTGTTGCCTCTACTGGTTCAGAAGCATTAGGGTGGGGGTCAGACTCAGGTGCTTCTCCCTCCTGCGTGGCCTCCTTTTCAGCTGCGTGGGTCCGCCTACCTACAAGAGCAACCCTCTGGCTTTGGGTCAGTATTCGGGTTCCCAAGGCCTTAGCTGCCCTTCTTTCCCTTTTTGTCTTTTTACCATGTCTGGGAGTGGAGAACAAATCTGGGGATATTTCAGAGAAGACTGAGGGTTGACAGTCTGCTGTGGATGCCTCACCAATTTTAGGGTCCCCATCTTTCTCCAATCCCCCTACTGGGAGTAAGTTTCCTAACCCTGGGAAGTCCCTCCCTATGAGCACCGGGTATGGGAGTTTAGGTACCACACCTGCTGCTACCTCAGTAGTGTTCCCTTGGATCTCGATTTTTACTGGGATGGTGGGGTAGTAACTAACTGTCCCATGGACACATGTTATCCCCGTACGTTTAGCCTGCAGCAGCTGACTAGAGCTTCCCTGAGATAAGCGTGATAGCACTCCCCGAATCAACCAGTGCCGTTGTCCCTACCCCATTTAGTTTCACTGGTCTGGTATACATATGTGGGGTTAGTGAGACCCCCACAAGGTGGATTAGGGAGCATGGATCTACCCAGTTCCCCAGGTTACACTGCATAGGCTCCTCAGCATTGGGACACTGTGCAGCTATGTGTCCCCACTCCCTGCAGGCATAACATCTGTATGGAGCCCTAGGCGTTCCCCGGTCTCTTGGTTTGGGCAGTCTAACATCACGATCCTCTTCTCCCTCAGTGCTCCGACTCTTTGTGGACTCTGATGGGCCTTCAGCCTCTCTCTTTTTCCACCTGGGCCCTCCTGGTGGCCCAGTCAACCGAACTTTAGGGCTTGGTGCTGCTAGTTTAAGCCGCGGTGCTGCTAGTTTAACCCGGGGTGCCTCTTCCTTAACTGGTCGGGTCAGCTCCCTTGCTGTCCTTCGCCTCTCTACCAGGGCGACAACCTCGTCATAGGTGGTGGGTTCGTTCTGGCTTAGCCAGGCATGAAGGTCTGGTGGTAGTCCCCTCATGTATCGGTCGATGACCAGAACCGCTAGTATCTCTTCCGGACTCCGGGACTCTGTTTGCAACCACTTTCGTGCAAGATGGATGAGGTCATACAATTAGGACCGCAGGGTTTTGTCTTCCTGGTACCTCCAACCGTGATACTGCCGGGCCCGCACTGCTGTCGTTACCCCAGATCTGGCCAGGATCTCTGCTTTCAGCTGGGGGTAGTCTGCCATAGCCTCTTCAGGCAGATCATGGTAGGCCTTCTGGGCCTCCCCACACAGGAATGGGGCAAGGATGTCAGACCATTGATCTCGAGGCCAGGCCTCCTGTAGGGCTGTCCTCTCAAAGGCCAGAAGGTATGCCTCTACATCATCCTCCTGTGTCATTTTCTGCAGCCAATGGCTGGCCCGTATGAGCTGCGTCCCATCATGGCAGCAATTCAGCTCTGTAAGGGACTTTACCTGGTTTACCAGTTCCCGCAACATAGCTCGGTCTTGAGCAGCCTGGTCCATCAGCAGGCGATTAGTCTCTTGTTGCAGCCGCACTGCCTCCTGTTGGGCGGCTGCCTAGACACGGGTAGCCTCCTGCTGGGCCGCCGTAGCTTGTATCAGTGCCTGCACTACGTCATCCATTGTGGTGAAAAAAAAAAAATTCTCCCCCTTTTTTTTTTTTTTAAATCACCCTCCTTCTTCCGCCGTGCTGTGCACCCCAAGATCCCACTCCTAACACCAGTGTGACAAAGTTCCTCCTCTATTTTGGTGGGTCCTGCGTTTACTGGTGGATTTTCTTGCCTCAGAGATTCACCATGTGGGCTGGGGAATGGCCCAGAGACATTCCCCTCTGGAAGAACCCACAGTCCAGGTCAATTGGGAGGTTTGGGGGAAACCCGGGCCCACCCTCTACTCCGGGTTCCAGCCCAGGGCCCTGTGGACTGCAGCTGTCTATAGTGCCTCCTGTAACAGCTGCATGACAGCTACAACTCCCTGGGCTACTTCCCCATGGCCTCCTCCAAACACCTTCCTTATTCTCACCACAGGACCTTCCTCCTGGTGTCTGATAACGCTTGTGCTCCTCAGTCCTCCAGCAGCACACCCTCTCAGCTCCTTGAACCTCTTGCTCCCAGCTCCTCACACTCCCACCACAAACTGAAGTGAGCTCCTTTTTAAAACCCAGGTGCCCTGATTAGCTTGCCTTAATTGATTCTCAAAGCTTCTTCTTAATTGGCTCCAGGTGTCCTAATTAGCCTGCCTGCCTTAACTGGTTCTAGCAGGTTCCTGATTACTCTAGTGCAGCCCCTGCTCCGGTCACTCAGGGAACAGAAAACTACTCATCCAGTGACCAGTATATTTGCCCTCTACCAGACTTCTGTACCCCACTGGTCTGGGTCTGTCACAATATATCTTCCTATTGTATTTTCCACTGCATGCGTCTGATGAAGTGGGTTTTAGCCCACAAAAGCTTATGACCAAATAAATTTGTTAGTCTTTACGGTGCCAGAAGTACTCCTCATTCTTCAAGCCTGGAAAGTTTCAAACCCCAAATAGTGAAGATTTTTGGATTGCTAAAATTCAGTTAAAAATAAGGTCTTAAAATGGAAACACTCAGGCAATCTTGAACCAGAGATCTTACTTTCAGTTCAGCTATAATACTTGTGATCTATAAGGCAGCTAAGTTCTAAAGTTTGTGCGTCTCCACAGTCCATCATAAAGCTAACCATATTCAAACACATACACACTATCTGACATTTCTATACTGTCTTTCATCCCAAAGCATGTTACTGCAGCCATAAAGCACTAATGAAATGCAGTCAGTCATCTCTTAATGCAGGCTGGAACTTGGCTGATGTACAGCACACTGCACATCACAATCTAGAGCAGTGGTTCTCAACCTTTCCAGACTACTGAAACCCTTTCAGGAGTCTGATCTGTCTTGTGTATCCCGAAGTTTCACCTCACTTTAAAACTACTTGCTTACAAAATCAGACATAACAATACAAAAGTGTCACAGCACACTATTACTGAAAAATTGCTGACTTTCTCATTTTTACTATACAATTATAAAATCATTTGGAATATGAATATTGTACTTGAATTTCAGTATACAGAGCAATAGAATTCTATGACATCTTGGTTTGTATTGACTTTACTAGTGCTCTTTATGTAGACTGTTGTAAAATTAGACAAATATCTAGAGGAGTTGATGTACCCCCAGAAGACTCTGGCATACCCCCAGGGGTACATGTACCCCTGGTTGAGAACCACTGATCTAGAGGAAGAGGGAAATCTTATACAAAGACACTATGGAAAAACCCTATTCTTATAGATCATGGCACGGGATCTTTAAAGTCTAAATATTGCACACAAGATTTCAATTTTAATGTCACAATCTAAGGACTCCCACACAATCTGCATGGCACTCAATCTTGGCAATAATATTATTATTGTTAATCACAGTAGCACCTACAGATCCCAAATTGGATTGGAGTCCCATTGTGCTGTGCAAACACAGATGAAGACAGTCCCTGACCTGAAGAGCGTCTAAAGGACAAGTAAAACCCTCCTATCGTCCCAGGTAGTCAAGGTGTTTCAAAATGGAGAGTCAGCCGTTAAGCTACTCCATTTGTGTGAAATAAGACATCTTGTTTCTTAAGCTATACGATTGTAGATTTTTAATAAAAAGTGTTTCTTGTAATCTAAGCCATATTCACTGCTTACCAGTGGAACCTGGGCTGCAGACCTCGCGGGGGTGGGGGGGCGCTGCTATGGTGCAGAAGATGCTGATGGTCTAGGAACAGGGCACCAGGAGATGTGCTAAGGGTAAGCCCTGTCAATGAGGCTCTTACAAACCTCTAGCTAGGACTTAAGGCAGCCTTCCCCTGGCATAACCCCGTTGCCTTCTCCAAGAATATGTCCTTTTTTCTCCCCCACACTTGAACTCTCTAGAAAGACTCCTTTAAGAGCAAGAGGGGAGGGGGTCCCCAAACCACCAGATTTTAGCTTCAGGCATACAAATCCTTAAGAGGGAATATGACTTTCCTCCCCTATAAATCTTTTATACAAGTAGTTCATGGCTGCACTGAATCACCTCGGCCATTCCCACAACAGGCTGTAGTGCTGATCGCAGCACACAATGCAGTGCACAGCAAAACTCTGAGGTTTCTCCAGAGCCCTGTGGAAATTCCTTTTGGATTTTTTGGTTTACAAGTGCTGTTCCCCCCCCAAAATAAGTTAAAAATCCTTTACAGTATAATGTTGGGCACTTTGTTTTATATCCTTCATTGGTTAGAGGACTTGGATTGCTGGATTCTGATTTACAGGAGCAAGAAAAATCTGATTACTGGAAGTTTTTCTTTTCCTCCTCCCTCCCTTTTATTCCCCCTCCCCATGTTGGGAATTTCCATCTAACCAGAACAGCTGGACTCCAGGCTTTTTTGAGAGCAGAAATATTGCTTCAGGTTCATTTCCACAGCCCCATCGTGCTGCATTTATTATTTGCTTTTACTCACAGACTAGTTGTGGTTACACACACACACACACCTCTCCCTCCTCCCCCTCCTCTTCCTCCAAACAAATGACATTTTATCTTTTTCTCCACAGGAGACTAAGGTTGACTGCTACTTGTGCTTTGAGGTTTGGATATGATTGAGATGAAACATCTGTTAAGAAAAAAGGTGGAGAGGGAGAGAAAAAAAAACTTTTTTCCCTCTAAAAATACCACGTCTTTTTTCCCCCCCACAAAACTTAAAGCATGTGATGAAATTCAACTTTTAAAATATAACCCTGGAGCTACTTGAAACTATAAAAGTCTCCTCAGTATCTGAGGCAAGTCAGAATTTCCACTGTTCAAGCTGGGCTTTTATGAAGAGCAGACTTTAGAAAAAGCTGTAATCTGTCTAGGTAACAAAGGGCACTTGTTCTGCCTGTTGAGGTAAAACTTTGGGTTTCTGTAGCTTGTGCAGCAGAAGTGGAGTTGAAGCATACAAAAGCACCCTGACTGATATACACTTTGAATTTGGGACAGCAAGCTGGCAAAAGCAATATGCTTTTTACTGCAATTGCATCTGTGTCTGCATGTACATGCCTAGTGTATTTGTTAGGCTCAGCAAGCTGACGGGGTTGTTGTATCTAAAACATCCAGCCCAAGGTCTCCTGGAATGTGACTCCCTTTACAAACTTTAAGAAGAGAAGGTTTCGAAATTTGACACCGGCTAGATGGGTTTCTACTTTTGAACCCCTGATGGAAAAGCAGCGACTGTTTAATCTTGTTGCAAACTGCGTCCTTGCATGCCATAGAGTCAGTCATGAGAGATGTGATCATATGAAATCCCTGGATGTGACAGGAGGGGCTTCCAGCAGCATGCATATGGGGGATGAAATAAAAGCCCAATGGAGGAGCACCCAGCACTCTAAAACCTGGCTGAAGTGACCATACCTCAAAAGACCAGCAAAAATGTGTTGCCTTGGCAAGACAGATATTTTTGTGAAAGTCAAACACAACTGAACTGATTTTGAAGTTGTTGCTAGAAACAGGGTGTGAGGCCTATTGGAGGTGATCCCAACTGCAGGTTTCTAAATGAAACCTGACAACTGCTCTGAAGGCGGGAACTTTGGAACCAACATCTCTCTTCTGAGAAATCAAGGGTCAAAGCATCTTTGTAGTTATGGTGGCATAAATCTGGTGTCACTAGAGAGGGCAGTGGAGAGTGGCATTTTGACTCACTTTTCAGAAATATGTTTAATAAAAAACTCTAGAAACTGTGGTCAAGGCGACGAGAAAAATAACTGGCAATAATAATTGCTGGGAAATTAAAAATAGAAAAGGATCTTTGTTCTTCAAGCAGACTAAGTGAAGCCACTGATATTCATCATGTTTCCAAAAAGATTGGTTTCAAACTCTCAACTGATGTGTTCCCTTCATTTTATTCTTTGGTCATAATGACGGTTATAATGGGGCAAAGTTGAACAGCATTTTTATCCTGCTGCACGCATACAGTAATAGCTATCTTAGTACAGTACACATTGGATCAACTGCTTCTCCCAGCTGCAACCTCACTGACTCCATGAGGTTGCCGTTGTACAGGTGCAAAAAACGACAGAATCTGCTTCAGTCTACTAATGGGCTGAACTAATTTTGTGGCCATTTGGTAACTCAGAACCAGAGATGTTCAAAAGCTGTAGCTAGAGAAGATATTTTGCCAGCTGAGATCTTGCTCATTATTTAACAAGGGCTAAGGGGTCAGATAGTTTAATATTCCTGATGTTACTTGCTCCTTTTTATGGCATCTTAGTATGTAGCTTGAAACATTGCCAACATTATGTGAAAGGAAGAGAGGTGGGAATATTCTAACGTATTTAAAATAATTTAAAAGTTTCCACATTTTTGAAGCATATTCAAGGAATTTGACCTGCAGTCTGCAAGTCCCTCACTCATTTTTTCACTTCCTCCTCTTCATCGTGAAATTAATGAAGAGTTAAGTTACTAATATGTTTTTAATTTTGTGTAACTAGTTACCTTTATGTAAAAGTCACCAGCAAGCAAATAGGAGCTTTTACTGGTTTTGGAAAAAGTTCTGTATTATACCTTTAAAGCATCTCACCAGCATAGTCTGGTGGACAGAGAACTGGACTGGAAACCAGGAAGCCAGGTTTTTAGGCCCAGCTCTGCTACTGTGCCCTTGGGCATATTACTTAATGTCTTTGGTCTGTGTTTCTCAGTCTCTAAAATGGGGATAATATTTTGTAAAATGACTTCAGATCCAGAGATGAAAAACACTAAATAATCTCTAGCATGTATAATCTCTCCAGACCAATGTAACAGGTTAATAATCTAAGAGAAAAACATTCTGACACTTAAACTATGGGGAGAAAGTGAACTCAAAAGAATTTTAGTGAATGCTGGTGCTTATAGGTGGTGCTGGATTGTCAGCTCTGGAGACTGAAATCCTACAATCACAAAACATGTATAGCACAGTCAGACTATGGCCTGTTATCCTCCCTGCTAAGGTATGTGTCTCAATGCTGACAGAAAGGATCACTCACTTTTTGAGGCAACAGAGTAGCTCACTTTTCATGCCCATTCTATCAGTGGGTTCTCTGCTGCAATTGCCAGAAAAGTGGCAGTTGGTACCAACTGTCACGATCCTCTTGGAAATGGACGAGCCCACTGACTGATTTCACAAGGCTATGGACAGCAATTGGAAGCCAACAGCTTTTTTACATCACTGCAGTTGAAACTGGACCCTCGTACAATGGTTTTCAAACTTTTTAGGCTGTGAACCCCCTTCTAAATAATGCAGTCTACCGCATACCTCATCCAAGATAGGTATGATAATATTCCCATGATTAGATGGACAACATACTTTATTTAGTGAGATTTGGCAACCATTACAGGATTTTTCTCACCCCTGACGAGAGCTCGCATACACCAGTTTGAAAACCACAGCCCTAGAAGTAAAAGGCTTGTGATCCAAATACCAAACTCCTTAGAAGGAATGGTTAATGTTAAGGTACACTTTTACTTTTTTTAAGTGCCTTATACCATAAGATTTTCCTCCCACTCATGGCTAACAGCCTACCTGTTTCTTATAATTTCCTGGATCTTTGTCTGACCACAGGAAAACTTTGGCTAATCCTACCAGGCTCATGTTCTTTGGCAACTTTTCTTCTATCTGCCAAACTAAGCAGTTTTTGCTTGGCGCCTTCCTCTGCTCCTTTTTTCTAGGTTCATTGGTGCCCTTTCCAATTCACAGTAACCAGCTTATCAGCTTCCAGTCTGGGTGGAGACCAGCTGTTTTGGCAGACGAATGTAGCTACTGTGAATGGGTCAGCATGCAGCTGAAGATGCATTTCACAGGTGGCAGCTTTAATAGGGGGAGTTAATAAAGGAAAGTTGGACAATCTCATGATATCTCAAAATTTTGCAACCACTAAACAGATGATGACCAGAGGGGACCATAAACACAGGTTTTGCTGTATGTGAGTAACACGCTAAGTGCAGAGGATTATTAATAAACCATAAAAATGCAGAGTTCACTTACTACACACCAGAGTGCTGACAATAATAGAGCAGCCACTTTAATGTACAATTAAAGGGGTGTGGGTTGTGATATTAGTGGTGAATAGTTATTCAACTGTAAACTCCTGGGGAAAGGGAGCCTTTCCTTCTCTGTCTGTAAAGCACCACGTGCACTAATGACACTAAGTAGGTAATAATAGCTTGAAGACTATTAGGCATCTGTGCCTGACTGCATAACTCATCTTTTGTCAAGTGATCCTTTCCAGAGCAAGGTGCAACCTATGTATTTTCCATATATGCTAAAATGGTTTCTATACTGCACGTAAACAATGCCTAGAAAATTATTTACATTTTCAATATGAAAGAAATTATAACATTTATAAAATGAAGACACTAAATTATGTAGAGTTACTTAGATTTTAAAATTGCCAGGGCAGGGACTGGGCTATAAATAAGGCACTATAAATAATAACTGATTAAGTAACCAATGTATGCTCAAAAATATTTTACCGACAGATAATATTGCTTGTATCTGTACCAGACATTTCAAAAAATTTCCCCAAGACTACGATGTACTGTGAGTGCACTTTAAAAGTTTGTTCAAGGTTCAGAGATAATATCCATTCCAGTGAAATTCTCTATACATAAAATTGGGAATTACTGCTAAAAACAGACTGAGTGTTATAAAAGTGTGTCCACTGTATTGTGCATATTCTGTATTCCTAACTTCTAAATTATCAGTGATAGATGGACAAAAAGAAAAAAAGAATCACACAGAGTAGATTACATAAGTGGCTCAGTTCATCTCCACTGACCTTGAGTTCATTTAAGGTGCCCATTGACCATATAAGAGAAAATCCAAAATTTTCAATTTACAGAGCGGTGAAATCAAAGGCAGGTGCCGAATATCATAGACAATACTGGTCAAACTGTTTCTTTCTGCATGGCACTCAGTAAACAGAGTAGCCACTATTGAGTTCTAACCTCTTGTCATGCAGCAACATTGAGTCAACAATCCGCACTCATGGCTTAATGCTTTTGATGTTTACTTTGTTCTTTCTATAGTTCAAAAGAAAGCACTAATGCACCAGTCCTTTTACCAATCTTAATCCCAGAATCCCGAGCCTTTTGCTGTTGGCCAGTTAAGTCTGTTAAAACGAAAGGATTTGATCAAGCTTTACATAACAACACAGAAGTTAAATCCAGCTTCTTTTTGGACTGCTAAGACAGTTCTTTTTATCTTTGCTGCTCAGATGGCTAAAAAAAAAAAAAAGGTAATGAACTTGGCTATGTAAAACAAATGAAGGAATTCAATTATTTCTCCTATTACCACATTGTCTTTTTAGTGTGACTTATTCTCTAATCAAGTCTCTGTGTGTGAATGCTACGAATCTCCCCCAATAGACTGTTGTGACCTGCTGTGCTTTTCTGCAAATCCATGAAATGCTGTTTTCTTCCTCAGTTTTCTTGATTAAAAAAAAGCTAGATAACATATGAATTGTATGTCAAAGTACCATCGAGGGAGTTTGGCAGACCAGAAATATTGGGCCAGTTAAAGAGGACCAGGTGAAGGAGAAACAGCTCCAGGTAGATAAGGGCTTGTCTACATGGAGCAGCAATGTGCACTAAGCGATTTCTAAAGTGAACTAATGCGCCTCACACTAATTGGTTCATGTAGACCCTGCTGG
Organism: Trachemys scripta elegans; assembly: GCF_013100865.1. Classification (NCBI taxonomy): domain Eukaryota; kingdom Metazoa; phylum Chordata; order Testudines; family Emydidae; genus Trachemys; species Trachemys scripta. Next base: position 28,793,150 of record NC_048310.1, on the reverse strand, counting down.
TGTGCACTAAAAGATCCTTAGAGTGCTTCAATGTAGTGCTATTCAAAACAGAACTTTTAGTGCACACCAGCAGGGTCTTACACAGACCAATTAATGCACAATGCATCAGCACTTTATAAATCATACCACCATAGTGCGCATTGCTGCTCTGTACAGACAAACCCTAACACTAAAAAGCACCAGAATCCAGTACAGGAAATCTTCACCTATCCCAAAGTGCTTAAATTCCCAAGGTTCTGCCCCCGCCGGAATAAACCATTGATTTACTCATTTCTTCTCAACCCCTACAAACCCAGAGAGGAAATACAGTCCAGTGGTTAAGCTGGTTGTCTGATATTTGGGTGTTCAAATCCCTGCCCTACCATAGACTTCCTATTTGACCTTGGGTGAGTCATTTAGTCTCTTTATGCCTCAGTTTCCCATCTGTACAGTAGTACTTCTCTACCTCATGGGGGATAAATACACTAAAGATGGTGGGGTGCTTACAGTACACTAATGGGGGGGCATAAAATTATCTTATGTAGTTAGATCTATTTATCGAAAATACCCACTTCTACTTTACACAAGCAGTTTCTGTGTAGAAAATTATTAGAACTAGTTGTTTCCATCCATAACTATGTTATAGAGCCATGTTTGAGCATCACTAGAAAGGGGTAGCTTCACTGCTGTTCAAATAGTCCATTACCCCTGCAAGAGGAAGTATCCAACAGGACAGAAGGGTAGTGTGGATGCACTGAAAAGTCTGAAAGCATTTTGATTTGACATAATTAAGCCACATTAACGAAACTGTTCTGGAAAAGTGGATAGAATTGTTACTAATGGGGAAAGCAGGGCAGGTAGGTACAGAAAGGGTCGGGGAAATTTGCTGTCTTTTTAGAACAAGACCATGCCTTCCCAGTGTGCATTTAAGCAAGAAAATCCCGAGAAAGAACAGTTACCTTCCTTCCAGCTGCAGGAGTGCCAGGGCAAAATTCTTCCCTGGCTCCAGGGAGTGAGAAAGGACCACCTACACTCATCTAACTCCTGCCCTCACTACTCAGCTTCTTCATACGAATGAGACACACTGGTAGTAATAATGTGAACTGCACTTCTTGGCACTGAGCAGCAATGACAAAATATACTAGCCTAAAAGTGCCAAGAGCAGTTTTACTCTCTAGTAAAGAAGCCTGTTGCTGGCTAGTTTGAAAATGGCACATGCTGGGTGTTATGTTTGCTGTACAGTGCAATGCCACAACCAAAAGTAAACCATGATTTAGACGCAGAGTTGTGTATTGTACACCACGATATAACTGGATGAAAAAGACAAAATGAGACACATTGTGAACAGAATTATTCATTTACTGGCTTTTCATATCCAGCGTAAAGTTGTCTTTTACTATAATTCTATTAAAAATTCAATAACATTTGCCAACTATTACCACAGACATCACGTATTCTAAACGGAGGTAAAAACTGTAGCAATCTCAGATGTGGTAATTGTTACCAAATGTTGGTTTAATAATGACAAATGTTAATTATTATTTCTATTACAGCAGCACTCAGAGGACCCTGCTGAGATTGGGGTCATATTGAACAAACATATAGTAAGAAATAATCTCTTCCCCAAAGAACTTTCAGGCTAAACAGATGATAGAGACAAAAGGGTGAGGTATTATTTAACCCATTTTACAGATGGGGAACTAAGATGCAGACACTGTTAGAGTAGATGATCTTTTGAGTCCCAGTTCAGTATCCTAACTGTAAGATGATCCACTCGACAACTCTCAGATATACTTTTACCACAGAGTTTGTTTTTCCTCTGGCATGAACTACATATTTTTTAAAATAAAACCAGTAGCTGGCCATGCTAATATAGATAATGTTAAGTATCAGAGGGATCGCCGTGTTAGTCTGAATCTGTAAAAAGCAACAGAGGGTCCTGTGGCACCTTTAAGACTAACAGAAGTATTGGGAGCATAAGCTTTCGTGGGTAAGAACCTCACTTCTTCAGATGCAAGAAGTGAGGTTCTTACCCACGAAAGCTTATGCTCCCAATATTTCTGTTAGTCTTAAAGGTGCCACAGGACCCTCTGTTGCTTTTTACAGATTCAGACTAACACGGC